>NW_017211564.1:0-17617 GCF_001704415.2 Capra hircus
GACCCTTTGGAAGTTCCAGAGGTTAGTTGTGATTAGCCTCGAGAACGCCTCAGCGGAAATGGGCCTCATCTCGCCTGGAGGGGAGAACCTCCTGGATTTTCTCCAGTTGCGGCAGGTGCTCTCGAGTTTCGACAGAGACCTCAGGACCCGCTCTGGTGACCTCAGGAAAGGCCAGTCCCCATGCGAGGTGCTAGGGCCCTCTCAGGATTCCTCTCCTGTCGATGCCGGGGCCTAAGCCTTGTGTGGAGTCGGACCGGAACCTGAGGATTGCTCTCCAGTGCTGACATGGATCTTGGCGTACTTCTGGAGTCTCCAAGTGGCGTCAGTCCTCGGCTCGAGTGGGGTCATGCACGTGCGCTTTCCTCCTGAGCGGTTAGCAGCAGTGTCTCGCCTTCCCGTCCCGTGGATCAAGGGATCTGTGGCTTTCCCTCGAGTCTTCCCATGAGGCTTTCTCTCAGGGCTATTCCACTTGCCACCATGGTGTGATCGATCCTCGGCTGAAAGTCGAACCAGTGCAGGGAAAACAGGAACCTCCTTCCCCACAGTAGGGGCTTACACTGTCCCCTTGGTCGGGTATCTCCAGGGCACTCGCGCTGGGGGTTGCCGTGATATTCGGGCCTCAGGCTCCACGTGAGAAAAGCCCCAAATGGCATTAGCTGCCAGTCCAGACGCTGGCCCCTCAGGTCTCTGTCCGAGCCTTGGGCTCCAGGCAACTCAAAGCCCTCGGGGTGGCACTCTGGCGACTGCTGTAGGAATGGACGCCAAGAGCCCACGGAGGAGTTGGGGAGGGCAGGGGAAACAGAGGCGAGGACAGCGAGGGATCTAGGTGGAGGCGCTGGAGAGAGCGTCTGGGTGTCCCAGAATGCCTCAGAGGAGCCAGAGGGGGACAGTCGAGGCCCAGGGACCTGTGGAATGTGAAAAGGCGGGAAATCCCAGAGCAAGGCAGGCTGGAAAGGGGGCGTTGGTGGCCAATTCAAAGGGACCTAGGGGCGTTTCCTGGGCGCGTGAGCTCCCTTGGCACTGCTGAGGGCCCCTGATTGATCCACCCGGGATTGATCCCACCCCCGCTGAGAGGAGGGCCACAAACCAAAGCCCCCGAACTGCCCGCCCACCCCAACGGGGATCTTGGCGGTCCGGGGCACAGCCGTGCCCGGGAAAAGCCCACTCACTCCACGGGACTCCGTCCAGGGTCTCTGCTTGGAAAGAGGCCAGGGGCGGCCCCCTCCATCTACCCACCCAAAACCTTATTGACGTCAATGGGGCGGAGCCGCCTCCCGCTTTCCAGAGTCCCTGAGCTGCTGGGTCCCCACCCACGTCGGCCAGCAGTCTGCAGCATGCCCGTGTGCCTCTCCCACCATGGCTTCGTCCGCTCCTCCAGCACCTCAAGCAGTACGTTTGGCCCTCGGTCGCTGTGGTCGGATTCACATCTCAGGGATTTGCAGGTGCCTGGGCAAGGGCTCTCGGCAACGTGTTGACCCCCCTCCACCCGAGAACGGCGGGGACGCCCTCGGCCAGGCCGCGGGGTTCCGAGGCGTCAGGTGTGCCAAATTCGGAGGCTGGCAATCGTTCGTTCATCTTGCTCCTTTGGCAACCCATGGCTTCTCCGTTCTCTTTTCTGGGAAGACAGTGTTGTTTCAGGGGAGTGCTGCGGGGGCGGGGGCCGGGGTGGTGTGGTGGGAGCAGGTGCTGTGCTGGGATGAGGCCCTTTATCCTCATATCTTCCTGTGGGAATGGGAGTCGGGAGCTCTGTGCCTTGCTGCTCTTAAGTGGCTTCTCTCTGCGCAGGGGCGCGTAGTGGCTTCTGCCTTTTGTCAGGCGTGTACGGGGTTTGGGCTTCGCTTTGGTGGCCTTGGCCTTTGCCTTGGCCTGGGCCTTGGCCTTGGCCTTGGCGTTGCCCTTGCCCTTGCCTTGGCCTTGGGCTGGCCTTGCTTGCCTTGAATTTGAACTTGACCTTGACCTTGACCTTGACCTTGAACTGCTTAGAACTTAACCTTAACTTGACTTGACCCTTGAACTTGACCTTGACTTGACCTTGAAGTGACTTGGACCTTGAACTTGACTTTGAACTTGACCTTGACCTTGAACTGACTTGAACTTGACTTACCATGAACTTGAACTTGACCTTGACCTTGAACTTCAACTTGACCTGAACTTGAACTTGACCTTGACCTTGACCAACAACGGGAGACCTCGAGATTTGCTCAGAGCACCGGAGGTCCAGAAGCAGGGCCCTGTATCTCCCTTCCTTTGTGATCATTGCAAAGACATTCCTAGCTGATAGCGGAGTGCCCCTGAAGAAGCAAGCAGTGGGAGTGTGTTTGACACGACTGTGTGCTTCCTGGCCTCATCTCCACAAGGGGCCTTTCCTCTCGAAGTAGGCCCCATGTCCCCTTGGGGAGGTGTCATGCCTCTTTTCTCCTCACTGCCAAAGGGTGGAGCCAAGCTCGCTCTGTCAGAGGTACAAAAACAGCAATTGAATGGATTTTCAAGCTCTTGCTAGGCTGCACCCTTTCAGGGCCCACTTTACTGAAACAGGTGCTCTGTGGCCCCTGGTTGGGTATGCAGGTTCACAAACAGGGTGAGATCCTGTCCAAGCCAAGAATTTTCCTGAAAGACCTAGGCTCACTAGAGCTCTCCTCCAGAGCAAAGGGGATAGAGGAGATGTATGGAGGAGTCTTTGCCTTTCCTGTGAGTGTGGGGCTACTCCCTACGGCCCCGAGCTCAGAGATAACTGCCTCTAGAAAGGAATGGCAAGAAGCGCTATTCTTGGAGGTTGGACAGGGAGTTCGCCAGCATGTGGGGAAAGAAAGACTTCTTCGGGGAAGAAGAGGCAACCACCGGGGTGTGTTTGCAAGCCTCTATTTGGAAGGAACGGGTTTGCTTATACAACTCAAGACCTCCAGATCTGCTCAGTAGGACTGAAGTTCCAGAGACAGGGCCCATGTATCTCCCCTTCCCTTTGAGATCCTTGCAAAGACATTCCTAGCAGATCGTGGGAGTGCCCATGAAGAAGCAAGCAGCGGGAGTGTGCTTGACATCACTGGCTGCCTACCTGGGCTCAGCTCCTCAAGGGGCCTTTCTCTCCTGGTAGGCCCTATGTCCCCTTTGGGAGAGGGTGGTGCCACTCTTCCCTCCACACTGCCAAAGGGTGAGGTGGAGCAAACTCGTTCTCTCCGAGGTAAAAAAAAAAAAGACAAATTGGATGGATTTTTAAGCTCTTGCTATGCTGCACCCCTCCAGGACCCACTCGAGCAAAACAGGTGCCCTGTGGCCCTAGGTCGGGTATGCAGGTTCACACACCGGGTGTGATCCCGTCAAAGCCAAGAATTTTCTGACAGACCTAGGCTCACTAGAGCTCTCCTCCAGAGGAAAGGGACAGAAAAGACGTGTGTGTGGAGGTGGCTCTGCCTTTCCAGGTCCAATCTCAGGGATAACTGCCCCTAAGAAAGGAACTGCTGCTACTGCTGCTGCTAAGTTGCTTCAGTCGTGTTCGACTCTGTGCGACGCCATAGACGGTAGCCCACTAGGCTCCCCCCGTCCCTGGGATTCTCCAGGCAAGAACAGTAAGTGGGTTGCCATTGCCTTCTCCAATGCATGAAAGTGAAAATGAAAGTGCAGTCGCTCAGTCGTGTCCGACCCTCAGCGACCCCCACGGACTGCAGCCTACCAGGCTTCTCCGTCCATAGGATTTTCTGAAAGGAACTGCAAGAAGCGCTTTTCCAGGAGGCTGGGAAAGGGAGTTCGCAGGATGTGGGGAAAGAGAGCCTCCTTCGGGAAGAATAGGCGGCCACTTGTTTTGTGTTGCAAACCTCTATTTGGAAGGAACAGGTTAGCTTATACAAAGGGAGACCTCCAGATCTGCTCAGAGGACCGAAGTTGCAGAGGCAGGTCGGTGTAATTTTCCCTTCACTTTGGCGATCCTTGCAAAGACATTCCTTGCCTGATAGATGATTCAGCAAGGGCCTTTGAGACTGTTGTTTTCTTTCCTAGGTTCAAAGATTCCTTCAGTTCCTAATATAGATATCCTAGAAATTATGTGACATCCGTGAAAATCTGATATGTCCTGGTCAAATGCTGTCAGTTATAATTCCAGTTATCATATTAAAGCATTTCAAGTCGCAGCAGTGACCAGATTACATTGTCAATTTCTATTTAATCAGGTTTTAACCATGTCCTCTATGGTTTCACACTGATGCCTTTGCAGAAATACTGCTACTTCAAGATATATGGAATATACTTTTTTTAAGCTTACCGATAATTTGTTTGTTTGTTTGTTTGTCTTCTGGTAAGCTGGTACCAGATGGAATTTAGTCTCCTCTCTAGGTTAAGAGAACAAAGTTTTCTTAGAATGCAATTTTTGATAACAGACTATGAATTTCTTTACCTTTCATTGATTTATAATTGTTTTCATCATCTGTTTTTTTACTTCGTAAAGTAAATAAGCCTTATTTAAGATTTTGGTAACATGTTGGATGGACTAAGCTTTCCCCACTCTTGCAAGTTCCCTTAACCCTTCAGATTCTTCTCGTGGGACCAAGATCTCACTTTCCTCCAGAGGGACAATCCAAGCTTTTTATTAGTTGATCTGCCCCTGACATCAGAGTCCATTTGAGCACGAGTTGGCCATATAATTTAGGCATGAAACTATGACTACATAAAGAAAAGTGATTTTATGATTCAGGGATGGCCATGATATGCCTTGCACTTCAGAGAAAATGGGTTAAAATGATTTTTTTTTCTTCAAAACTGCACAGCCAGTTCTTTCAGCATATGCAATTGAAAACATCTAGTCATTAGGTCAGTTTTCATTCCAATCCCAAAGAAAGGCAATGACAAAGAATATTCAAGGTGCTGCACAATTGCACTCATCTCACACACTAGTAAAGTAATGCTCAAAATTCTCCAAGTTCACATGAACTGTGAACTTCCAAATGTTCAAGAGGGATTTAAAAAATGCAGAGAAACCAGAGATCAAACTGCCAACATCCACTGGATCATTGAAAAAGCAAGAGAGTTCCAGAAAAAAAGACATCTATTTCTGCTTTATTGACTATGCCAAAGCCTTTGACTGTGTGGATCACAATAAACTGGGAAAAATTCTGAAAGAGATGGGAATACCAGACCACCTGACCTGTCTCTTGAGAAACCTGTATGCAGGTCAGGAAGAAACAGTTCGAACTGGACATGGAACAACAGACTGGTTCTAAATAGGAAAAGGAATATGTCAAGGCTGTATATTGTCAGCCTGCTTATTTAACTTATATGCAGAGTACATCATGAGAAACACTGGGCTGGAGGAAGCACACGCTGGAATCCAGATTGCTGGGAGAAATATCAAGAATCTCAGATATGCAGACGACACCACCCTTATGGCAGAAAGTGTATAAGAACTAAAGAGTCTCCTGATGAAAGTGAAAGAGGAGAGTGAAAAAGTTAGCTTAAAGCTCAGCATTCAGAAAACTAAAATCATTGCATCCAGTCTCATCACTTCATGGCAAATAGATGGGAAAACATTGGAAACAGCAGCAGACTATTTTGGGGGGCTTGGAAATCACTGCAGGTGATGGCTGCCTCCATGAACTTAAAACATATTTATGACTTGGAAGAAAAGTGATGACCAAACTAGACAGCATATTAAAAAGCCGAGACGTTGCTTTGCCAACAAAGATCCATCCAGTCAAGGCTATGGTTTTTCCATATGTCATGGATGGATATGAAAGATGTACTATAAAGAAAGTGACAGCTGAAAATTGGATGCTTTTGAACTGTGGTGTTGGAGAAGATGCTTGTAGGTCGCTTAGATTACAAGGAGACGCAACCACTCCATCCTAAAGGAAATCAGGTCTGAATATACATTGGAAGGACTAATACTGAACCTGAAACTCCAATACTGTGGCCATTTGATGTGAAGAGCTGACTCACTTGGAAGTTGCTTTGATTTGCCTGTGAGTGTGGGAGCCCTCCCTGGGCAAAGGGCCTCAGGGGTCATTGCCACTGAATCACGACCTCCAAGCAAGCGCATTCCAGCTGTGTGACATTCAGGAAGCAGGAGACTGGGAAAACTATCTTCCTTAGAGGAAGGAAAGTCATCCACAGAGAGTGTGTTTTCAGGCCTCTCTTTGCAGCAAGTGTTTTGCTTCTCAGACATCAGAGCTGCAGGCTTGCTCTGAGGGCCTCAATTGCAGAGTCAGGGCTGTGTGTCTCACTGCACTTTCCAAGCATTGCAGACACATTCCTAGGTTGGAGCAGTGCTTCCATGAGAAAGAAGCCTCGGGAGTGTGTCTGAGCGGGCTGAGTGCCATGCTAGGGTCACCTAGTCGAGGGCACCTTGCACATCCAATGGGCCCCAGGCGAGTAGCTATGGACCGGCCCTTCGGTTGAGACATCCCAAAGCAGGGAACAAAGCTAGCTCTGTCAGAAGGAGGAAAACAGCAATGGGATGGATTTTCAAGCAGTTGCTAAGTCACACCACGTTAGGGCTCCCCGGGAAAGAAATGCAAATTTTGGCCTCTAGGCCCAGTATCCAGATGTGTGCACAGGATATTTTCCCCACAGGATCCAAGAATGTTCCAGACAGACCTAAGCTCACTAGCTCTCTCCTGCAGAGGAAATGAAATATTGTTGCTGAACCACGAAAAGATGCTGGATTCTTGGCTTATGGAGGAGAAGAATTCAATCCAGGGCCCAAGACGAGGCTTGATTGCTCAGAGCTTTTGTGCAATAGAGTTTTATTAAAGGATAAAGGAGATAGAGAAAGCTTCTGACAGAGACATCACAAGGGCAGAAACGTACCCCCTTGCTAGTGTTGGTAATGGAGTTATATACTCTCCAATAAGTTATGACAACGAACAAAAGAATGTCTGGAGGTTGTAAAGACTCACTAGACCTACTCCCATAATTGACATTTTAAGATAACAGGATTAGCCAGGAGGTTTTTTCCAGAGACCGTCCTCAAGAAGGATGCATGATTGTTATATAATCCTAAGGAATGTAGAGGGGAAAACAGTTTGTCCTTTCTTCCTCCTTGAGAATTCTAGACCCCCTCTCTCCTTGGGACCCTTGAACTTCTTAGAAACCTGCCTTGGCAATGACTCTCTCAGAAACATGATTGAACAGCCGTTTGGAGCTTCCTTTGACTTTCCCTGGAGGGAGGGAGCCCTCCCTGAGCACAGGCCTCAGGGGCCATGGCCAATGAAAAAGAATCTCCCAGCAAGTGCTTTTCAGCCCTGTGTGGCTCTCAGCCCACAGGAGTCTGAGAAAACTCTCTTCCTTGGAGGAAGGAAAGGCAGCCCAAGAGTGTGTTTTCAGGCCTGTATCTTGCAGCAAGTGTTTGGCTTGTTAGACAGAAGACCTGCAGGCCTGTTCCAACAGACTCAATGCCAGAATCAGGGTCTTGTGTCTCCCTGCAGTTTCCTGGCCTTGCAAACACATTCCTAGGTGAGAGCAGTCCTGCCCATGGGAAGCAGGCTGCGGGAGTGTGTCTGAGGGGGCCAGGTGTCATGCTGGGTCACCTGGTCGAGGGCACCTTGCACCTCCAATGGACCCCAGGCAAGGAGTTGCAGGCCACCACCTTGCTTCTGAAATCCCCAAATGGGGAGCAAAGCTCGCTCTGTCAGAGGGAAGAAAACAGCAACAGGATGGATTTTCAAGCAGTTGCTAGGCTGTACTGCGTTAGGGCTCCAAGGAAGGAAAATGCGAATTTTAGCCCCTACGACTGGTATCCAGGTGGGCTCCCAGGATGATTTCCCCGCAGGATCCAAGAACGTTCCAGACAGACCTGGGCTCACTAGCTCCCTCCTGCAGAGGAAACATGAGAGAACAGCTGTTTGGAGGTTGCTTTGACTTCCCCTGGGAGGGTAGGATCCCTCCCTGGGTGCAGGGCCTCAGGGGGCCATTGCCGCTGAGAAATGCCCTCTAAGCCAGACCTTTGCAGCCTTGTATGACTCAGCACGGAGGAGACTGGAAAAGCTCTCTTCCTTGGAGGAAGGAAAGGCAGCCCCAGAGAGTGTGTTTTCACACCTGTATCTTGCAGCAAGTGTTTGGCGTCTCAGACGTCAGACCTCCAGGCCTGCTCCAACGGCCTCAGTTCCAGAGTCAGGGCCGTGTGTCTCCCTGCATTTTCTGAGCCTTGGGAACACATTCCTAGGTCAGAACAGTCCTGCCCATGGGGAAGGAGGCTGCGGGAGTGTGTCTGAGGGGGTCGAGTGCCATGCTGGGGTCCAATAGACCCGGTACCTCCAATAGACCCCAGGACAACAGCGGTGGGGCTCCCCCTGGCTTCCGAAATGCCAAAGCGAGAAGCAAAGCTAGCTCTATCAGAAGGAAGAAAAGAGCAATCGGATGGATGTTCAGGCTGTTGCTGGGCCGCACCACTTCAGGGTCCCCCCCGAGAGGAACAGGCGCCCTGTGGCCCCTAGGTCCGATATGCAGGTTAACACACAGGGTGTGTCCCCATAGGAGCCAAGAATTTTCCTGACAGACCTAGGCTCACTAGAGCTCTCCTACAGGGCAAAAGGGGTAGAACAGACTGTGGATGTGACTCTGCCTTTCCCAGCGAGCATGGGGCCCTCCCTATGGCCCCGGGCTCCAGGGAAAATTGTCCCTGAAAAATGACCTCCAAGAAGCGCTTTTCCAGCAGGCTGTGATGCAGAGTTCACAGGATGCGGGGAAAGTGATCGTCCTACAGGGAAGAAGAGGCAGCCACCCAGTGTGTGTTTGCAAGCCTGTATTTGGAAGAAACTGGTTAGCTTCTTCAAGGGAGACCTCCAGGTCTGCTCAGAGGACCGAAATTCCAGAGGCAGCACCATGCATCTCCCCTGTCCTTTCTGAGCCTTGGAAAGACATTCCTAGCTTATAGCGGTATTGCTCATGAAGAAGCAGGATGCAGGAATGTGTCAGACATGACTGGGTGCCTTCCTGGGTTCAGCTCCGTGAGGGGCCTTTCCACTCAAAGTAGGTCCCATGCCTCCTTGGGGAGGAAGTGGGGCCCGCTTGCCTCCAAATTGCCAAAGGCTGGAACAAAGCTAGTTCTATCAGAGGTAAGAAAAAGAGCAATTGGATGGATGTGGAAGCTGTTGCTGGGCCGCACTGCTTCAGGCCCCCCACCCCTCTGCCCCCGAGAGAAACAGGCGCCCTGTGGCCCCTAGGTCCTGGATGCAGTTTCACACATAGAATGTGTCCCCATAGGAGCCAAGAATTTTCCTGACAGACCTAGGCTCACTAGAGCTCTCCTACAGAGCAAAGGGGATGGGACAGATGTGTGGCTGTGGCTCTGCCTTTCCCTGGGAGTGTGGAGCCGCTCCCTATGGCCCCGGGCTCCAGGGGAAATTGCCCCTGAATAATGACCTCCAAGAAGCGCTTTTCCAACTGGCTGAGACGTGGAGTTCTCAGGATACAGGGAAAGCGAGTGTCCTTCGGGGAAGCAAAGGCAGTCACCTGTTATCATAACTTACTAGAATAGTAGGTACCTTCTCCGGTTGGGCAGAGGCCTTCCCTACCTGATCTGAAAAAGAAAACGAAGTAGCTCGCTGATTTGAGAAATAATTCCCAGACTTGGGTTTCCAACCAGTATAGAATCCGACAATGGCCCTGTCTTTGCAGCCGCGTTAATTAACAGGTATGTGAAGCTCTAAATATCAGTGGAAATTACATACAGCATATAGGCCCCAGTGTTCTGGAATGGTGGAAAGAAACAACCAAACTCTTGAAGAGACACTTTCAAAATGGATCATAGAGACTGACTGTACATGGATGGGCTTGCTTCCGGCAGACTTACTCATATTACGGGTAACTGCACGTTCCCATAGTTGTTGTCTTATGAAATTTTCTATGGGAGACCCCCTCCCACAGTGAGGCAGGTGTTAGCAGATTTGCCACAAGTAAGGGGTGGGATTTCACAGCAGATGGAACAATTAGGTAAGGTAATAAATCAGGTAACTAAGTTTGTATAAAAAAGAATATCATTCCCCCTTGAGGAACAGATTCATGAATTTGTGCTCAGTGATCAGGTGTGGCTCAATGACTGGAAACACAATTCCTTGGCCTGACATCGGAAAGGTCCTTATACTGTTGTTTTAGCCACAATTCTGAAAGAGATGGGAATACCAGACCACCTAACCTGCCTCTTGAGAAATCTGGATGAAGGTCAGGAAGCAACAGTTAGAGTAGGACATGGAACAACAGACTGGTTCCAAAAAGGAAAAGGAGTATGCAAAGGCTGTATATTGTCACCCTGTTTATTTAACTTCTATGCAGAGTACATCATGAAAAATGCTGGGATGGAAGATACATGAGCTGGAATCAAGATTGCCGGTAGAAATATCAATAAACTTAGATATGCAGATGACACCACCATTATGGCTGAATGTGAAGAGGAACGGGTATGTCGGGGAACTTCTTGAGTTGCAGCAAGGGTGTGAAGGACCCTTTGGAAGTTCCAGAGGTTAGGTGTGGTTTAGTCTCGAGATGCCTCAGCGGAAATGGGCCTCATGTCGCCTGGAATGGAGAGGCTCCTGATATTCCCGAGTTTCAGCAGGTGCTCTCGAGTTACGACGGGGACTTCAGGGACCCGCTCTGGCGGCCGCAGGAAACGCCAGTCATCATGCGTGTTGCTAGGGGGCCTCTCGTGATTCCTCTCCCGTCGATGCCGGGGCCTAAGACCTTGTGTGGAGTCCGGGGCCGGAAGCTGAGGATCCTCTCCAGTGCTGACATGGATTTTGTGGTACTTCTCGAGTCTCCACAAGGGAGTCAGGCCTCGTCTCGAGTGGGGGCATGAGCGTGCCCTTTCCTCCCATGCTGTAGCAGCAGTGTCACGCTTCCCCATGCCTGGACCAAGGGATCTGTGGCTTTCCCTCGAGTCTTTTCCACTAGGCTTTCCAACAGGTCTGTCCCACGTGTGACGGTGGTGTGAGTCGATCCTCGCATGAAGGCCAAGGCAGTGCAGGGAAAACAGGTTCCTGTGGAATGGACTGAGACATCTGGGTGAGTCTCGGAATGGTGGCACGACCCTGCAGTTCCTCTCCCCTTTCCTTTGGAGAGCGCCTCCTCTTGAGATGCGATGGGAATGCCGGAATTCTTTCCCGACCAATCAGGGAAAGGATCGCTCATCTCGAGCTACGAGCCGGAAACGGAGCTCCTCTGGATGTGGCCGGGACACTCGTGCTTCTCTTGAGTGGAGACGGGTATGTCGGGGAACTTCTTGAGTTGCAGCATGACTGTGAAAGACTCTTTGGAAGTTCCAGAGGTTAGGTGTTATTAGCCTCGAGACGCCTCAGCGGGAAATGGGCCTCATCTCGCCTGGAGGGGAGAACTTCCTGGATTTTCTCGAGTGTGGCAGGTGCTCTAGAATTACGACGGGGACCTCAGGAACCCTCTCCGGTGTCCTGAGGAAAGGCCAGGCTCCATGCGAGTTGTTCGATGGCCTCTTGGGATTCCTCTCCCCGTTGATGCCGGGGTCTGAGACCTTGTACGGAGTCGGTGCCAGGAACCTGAGGATTCCTCTCCAGTGCTGACATGGATCTTGGGGTACTACTGGAGTCTCCCGAGGGAAGTCAGTCCTCGTCTCGAGTGGGGGCATGCACGTGCGCTTTCCTCCCGAGCTGTAGCAGCAGTGTCACGCTTCCCTTCGCGGTGAATCAAGGGATCTGTGGCTTTCCCTCGAGGCTTTCTCACGAGGCTTTCCCACAGGGCTGTCCCACGTACAACCATGGTGTGAGTTGATCCCCAGCTTGAAAGTCGAGGCAGTGCAGGGAAAACAGGATTTCCTGGAATTGACTGAGACATCTGGGGGACTCTGGGAATGGTGGCATGACAGGGAGTTCCTCTCGCCTTTCCTGTGGAGAGTGACTCCCGAGAATTCTTTCGCTATCACGCTGGAAAGGATCCCTCCTCTCGAGCTATGAGTCGGAAACGGGGCTCCTCTGGATGTGGCGGACTCCGTGCCTCTCTCGAGTGGAGACGGTATGTCGTGGAACTTCTTGAGTTGCAGCAAGGGTGTGAAGGACCCTTTGGAAATTCCAGAGCTTAGGTGTGATTAGCTCGAGACCCCAGCGGAAATGGCCCATCTCTCCTGGAAGGGACAACCACCTGGATTTTCTCAAGTTGCGGCAGGTGCTCTCGACCTATGACGGGACCTCAGGGAACCGCTCTGTTGGCCTGAGGAAATGCCAGTCCCCATGCGAGTTGCACGGTGGCCTCTCAGGTTTCCTCTCCCGTCGATGCCTGGGCCTAAGACCTTGTTTGGAGTCGGTGCCAGAACCAGAGGATTCCTCTCCAGTGCTGACATGGATCTTGGGGTACTTCTGGAGTCTCCCCAGGGGAGTCAGTCCTCGTCTCGAGTGGGGCATGCACGTGTGCTTTCCTCCGAGCTGTAGCAGCAGTGTCACGCTTCCCTTCGCGTGATCAAGGGATCTGTGGCTTTCCCTCGAGGCTTTCCACGAGACTTTCCACGAGGCTTTCCCACAGGCTGTCCCACGTGCCACCGTGGTGAAAGTCGACCCTGGCTTGAAAGTCGAGGCAGTGCAGGGAAAACAGGTTTCCCTGGAATGGACTGAGACATCTGGGGGACTCTGGAATGGTGTCACGACCCTGGACTTCCTCTCGCCTTTCCTGTGGAGAGCACCACCTCTTGAGATGCAACGGGAACGCCGGAAATTCTTTCCCACCAAGCAGGGAAGGATCCTCCTCTCAGCTAGAGGCGGAAACGGGGCTCCTCTGGATGTGGGCGGGACTCTCGTACTTCCTCTCGAGTGTCGACGGGTATGTCGGGGAACTTCTTGAGTTGCAGGAAGGGTGTGAAGGACGCTTTGCAAGTTCCAGAGGTTAGGTGTGATTAGCGTCGAGATGCCTCAGTGGAAATGGGCCTCATCTCGCCTGGAGGGAGAAACCTCCTGAATTTTCTCGAGTTGCGGCAGGTGCTCTCGACTTACGACAGGACCTCAGGGACCCGCTCTGGTGGACTCAGGAAAGGACAGTCCCCATGCAAGTTGCTCGGGGGCCTCTCGGGATTCCTCTCCCGTCGATGCCGGGCCTAAGACTTTGTGTGAGTCGGTGCCGGAACCTGAGGTTCCTAACAGTGCTGACATGGATCTTGGGTACTTCTGAAGTCTCCCAGGGAGTCAGTCCTCGTCTCGAGTGGGGCATGCACGTGCGCTTTCCTCCGAGCTGTAGCAGCAGTGTCACACTTCTTGGCGATTGGATCATGGTATCAGTGGCTTTCCCTGAAGGCTTTCCCTCGAGGCTTTTCCACGAGGCTTTCCCACGGGCTGTCCCACGTGCCACCGTGGTGTGAGTTGATCCTCGGCTTGAAAGTCGAGGCAGTGCAGGAAAACAAGTTTCCCTGGAATGGACTGAGACATCTGAGGGAATCTGGGAATGGTGGCACGCCCTGGAGTTCCTCTCGCCTTTTCTGTGGAGAGCGCCTACTCTTGAGATGCGACGGGAATGCCGGAAATTCTTTCCCGACCACGCAGAAAGCATCCCTTCTTTCCAGCTATGAGGTGGAAACGGGGCTCCTCCTCATGTGGGAGAGACTCTCGTGCTTCCTCTCGAGTGGAGACGGCAGTTGGGGAACTTCTTGAGTTGCAGCAAGCGTGGAGAGGACCCTTTGGTAGTTCTAGAGGTTAGGTGTGATAGCCCGAGATGCTCAATGGAAATGGGCTCATCTCGCTGGAGGGGAAAACTCCTGGATATTCTAGGTTGCTGCAGTGCTCTCGACTTACGATGGGACCTCAGGGACCCGCTCTGGTGGCCTCAGGAAATTCCAGTCCCATGCGAGTTGCTCGGCACTCTCGGATTCCTCTCCCGTCGATGCCGGGGCCTCAGACCTTACGTAGAGTCGGTGCTGTAACCTGAGGATTCCTCTCCAGTGCTGACATGGATCTTGGTGTACTGCTGGAGTCTCCCCAGGGGAGTCAGTCCTCGTCTCGGTTGAGGGCATGCACGTGCGCTTTCCTCCCCAGCTGTAGCAGCAGTGTCGCGCTTCCCTTCGCGTGGATCAAGGGATCTGCGGCTTTCCCTCGAGGCTTTCCCACGAGGCTTTCCCACGAGGCTTTGCCACAGGGCTGTCCCACGTGCCACAGTGGTGTGAGTCGATCCTCGGCTTGAAAGTCGAGTCAGAGCGGGGAAACAGGTTTCCCTGGAATGGACTGAGACATCTGGGGGACTCGGAGAATGGTGGCATGTCCCTGGAGTTCCTCTCGCCTTTCCTGTGAAGAGCGCCTCCTCTTGAGATGGGACGGAACGCCGGGAATTCTTTCCCGACCTCCCAGGGAAAGGATCCCTCCTCTCGAGCTATGAGGCGGAAACGGGGCTCCTCTGGATGTGGGCGGAACTATCGTGCTTCCTCTTGAGTGGAGAGGGTATGTCGGGGAACTTCTTGATTTGCAGCAAGGTGAAGGACCCTTTGGAAGTTCCAGAGTTTAAGTGTGCTTAGCCTTGAGATGTGTCAGCGGAAATAGGCTTCATTTTGCCTGGAGGGAGAACATCCTTGATTTTCTCGAGTTGCGGCAGGTGCTCTCGACTTACGACGGGGACCGCAGGGACCCGCTCTGGTGGCCTCAGGAAAGGCCAGTCAAGATCCAAGACAGCACTGGAGAGGGAGAGACATCACGAGAGGCTTCCGAGCAACTCGCATGGTGACTGGCCTTTCCTGAGGACACCAAAGCGGGTCCCTGAGGTCCCCGTCGTAAGTTGAGAGCACCTGGCGCAACTCGAGAAAATCCAGGAGGTTCTCCCCTCCAGGCGAGATGAGACCCATTTGCGCTGAGGCATCTCGAGGTTAATCACACCTAACCTCTGGAACTTCCAAAGGGCCCTTCACACCCTTGCTGCAACTCAAGAAGTTCCCCGACATACCCGTTTCCACTCGAAAGGAAGCACGAGAGTCCCGCCCACAACCAGAAGAGCCCCGTTTCAGCCTCATAGCTCGAGAGGAGGGATCCTTTCCCTGCGTGCTCGGGAAAGAATTTCCGGCGTTCCCGTCGCATCTCAAGAAGAGGCGCTCTCCACAGGAAAGGCGAGAGGAACTCAGGGTCGTGCCACCATTCCCAGAGCCCCCAGATGTCTCAGTCGATTCCAGGGAAACCTCTTTTCCCCGCAATGCCTCGACTTTCAAGCCGAGGATCGACTCAGACCTCGGTGGCACGTGGACAGCCTGTGAAAAGCCTAGTGGGAAAGCCTTTTGGGAAAGCCTACAGAGAAAGCCACAGATCCCTGGATCCACGCAAAGGGAAGCGTGACACTGCTGCTATAGCTCGGGAGGAAAGCGCACGGGCACGCCACACTCGCGACGAGGACTGACTCCCCTGGGAGACTCCAGAAGTACCCCAAGATCCATGTCAGAACTGGAGAGGAATCCTCAGGTTCCGGCACCGACTCCACACAAGGTCTCAGGCCCCGGCATAGACGGGAGAGGAATCGCTAGAGGCGCACGAGCAACTCGCATGGGGACGGGCCTTTCCTGAGGGCACTAGAGCGGGTCCCTGAGGTCCCCGTCGTAAGCCGAGAGCACCTGCGGCAACTCGAGAAAATCCAGGGAGGTTATCCCCTCCAAGCGAGATGAGGCCCATTTCCGCTGAGGAGTCTCGAGGCTTATCACACCTAATCTCTGGAACTTTCAAAGGGTCCTTCACACCCTTGCTGCAACTCAAGAAGTTCCCCGACATACCCGTCTCCACTCGAGAGGAAGCTCGAGAGTCCCGCCCTCATCCTTAGGAGCCCCTTTCCGCTTCCTAGCTCGAGAGGAGGGATCCTTTCCCTGCGTGGTCGGGAAAGAATTCCCGGCGTTCCCGTCGCATCTCAAGAGGAGGCGCTCTCCACAGGAAAGGCCAGAGGAACTCCAGGTCATGCCACCACTCCCAGAGTCCCCCAGATGTCTCAGTCCATTCCAGGGAAACCTGTTTCCCTGGACTGCCTCGACTTAAAGCCGAGGATCGACTCACACCACGGTGGCACGTGGGACAGCCCTGCAGGAAAGCCTCGTGGGAAAGCCTCGTGGAAAGCTCGAGGGAATGCCACAGATCCCTTGTTCCCGCGAAGGGAAGCGTGACACTGCTGCTACAGCTCGGGAGGAAAGCGCACGTGCATGCCCCCACTCGAGACGAGGACTGACTCCCCTGGGGAGATTCCAGAAGTACCCTAAGATCCATGTCAGCACTGGAGAGGAATCCTCAGGTTCCGGAACTGTATCCAGACAAGGTCTCAGGCCCCAGCATCGACTGGAGAGGAATCCCGAGAGGCCCCGGAGCAACTCGCATGGGGACTGGCCTTTCCTGAGGCCAGCAGAGCGGTCCCTGAGGTCCCGTCGTAAGTCAAGAGCACCTGCAGCAAATCGAGAAAATCCAGGAGGTTCTCCCCTCCAGGCGAGATGAGGCCCATTTCCGCTGAGGCGTCTCGAGGCTATTCGCACTTAACCTCTGGAAGGTCCAAAAGGTCCTTCACACCCTTGCTGCAACTCAAGAAGTTCCCCGACATACCCGTCTCCACTCGAGAGGAAGCACTAGAGTCCCGCCCACATCCAGAGGAGCCCCGTTTCCCCCTGCTAGCTCGAGAGAAGTGATCCTTTCCCTGAGTGGTCGGGAAAGAATTCCCGGCGTTCCCGTCGCATGCCAAGTGGATGCGCTCTCCACAAGAAAAGCGAGAGGAACTCCAGGGTCGTGTCACCATTCCCAGAGACCCCAGATGTCTCAGTCCATTCCAGGGATACCTGTATTCCCTGCACTGCCTCGACTTTCAAGCCGAGGATCGACTCACACCACGGTGGCACGTGGGACAGCCCTGTGGGAAAGCCTCGGGAAAGCCTCGTGGGAAAGCCTCGAGGAAATCCACAAATCCTTTGATCCACGCGAAGGGAAAGATGACACTGCTGCTACAGCTCGGGAGGAACGAGCACGTGCATGCCCCACTCGAGACGAGGACTGACTCCCCTGGGAGACTCCAGAAGTACCCCAAGATCCATGTCAGCACTGGAGAGGAATCCTCAGGTTCCGGCACCGACTCCACACAAGGTCTTAGGCCCCGGCATCGACGGGAGAGGGAATCCCGAGTGGCCCCGAGCAACTTGCATGGGGACTGGCCTTTCCTGAGGCCACCAGAGCGGGTCCCTGAGGTCCCCGTCGTTAGTCGAGAGCACCTGCCGTCACTCGAGAAAATCCAGGAGGTTCTCCCCTCCAAGCGAGATGAGGCCCATTTCCGCTGAGGCGTCTCGAGAGTAATCACACCTAACCTCTTGAACTTCCAAAGGGTCTTCACACCCTTGCTGCAACTCAAGAAGTTCCCCGACATTCCCGTCTCCACTCGAGATGAAGCACGAGAGTCTCGCCCACATCCAGAGGAGCCCCGTTTCCGCCTCCTAGCTCGAGAGGAGGGATCCTTTCCCTGCGTGGTCGGCAAAGAATTCCCGGCGTTCCCATCTCATCTCAAGAGGAGGCGCGCTCCTCAGGAAAGGCGAGAGGAACTCCAGGGTCGTGCCACCATTCCAGAGTCCCCCAGATGTCTCAGTCCAATCCAGGGAAACCTGTTTTCCCTGCACTGCCTCGACATTCAAGCTGAGGATCGACTCACACCACGGAGGCAACGACAGCCTGTGGAAAAGCCTCGCGGGATAGCCTAGTGGGAAAGC
>NW_017211565.1:0-17616 GCF_001704415.2 Capra hircus
TACTACACTATAGTTTCCTAATCTAATCTTACATTAATAAATAAACAAGTCTTTCCACGCCAACGCCGTCCCACCCTTCGAATTCCCTGGATCCACCGGGGCTGACCCGGCATAAAGACCTTGTGTGGAGGCGGTGCCGGAACCTGAGGATTCCTCTCCAGTGCTGACATGGATCTTGGGTACTTCTGGAGTCTCCCAAGGGGAGTCAGTCCTCGTCTCGAGTGGGGCATGCACGTACGCTTTCTCCCGAACTGTAGCAGCACTGTCATGCTTCCCTTCGCGTGGATCAAGGGATGTGTGGCTTTCCCTCGAGGCTTTCCCACGAGGCTTTCCCACGAGGCTTTCCCACAGGGCTGTCCCACGTGCCACCGTGGGTGTGAGTCCATCCTCGGCTTGAAAGTCGAGGCAGTGCAGGGAAAAAACAGGTTTCCCTGGAATGGACTGAGACATCTGGGGACTTTGGGAATGGTGGCACGACCCTGGAGTTCCTCTCGCCTTTCCTGTGGAGAGCGCCTCCTCTTGAGATGCGACGGGAACGCCGGGAATTCTTTCCCGACCACGCAGGGAAAGGATCCCTCCTCTCGAGCTAGGAGGCGGAAACGGGGCTCCTCTGGATGTGCGGGACTCTCGTGCTTCTCTCGAGTGGAGACGGGTATGTCGGGGAACTTCTTGAGTTGCAGCAAGCTTGTGAAGGACCCTTTGGAAGTTCCAGAGGTTAGGTGTGATTAGCCTCGAGACGCCTCAGGGAAATGGCCTCATCTCGCCTGGAGGGGAGAACCTCCTGGATTTTCTCGAGTTGCGGCAGGCGCTCTCGACTTACGACGGGGACCTCAGGGACCCGCTCTGGTGGCCTCAGGAAAAGCCAGTCCCCATGCGCGTTGCTCGGGGGCCTTTCGGGATTCCTCTCCCATCGATGCCCAGGCCTAAGACCTTGTCGGTGTCGGTGCCGGAACCTGAGGATTCCTCTCCAGTGCTGACATGGATCTTGGGGTACTTCTGGAGCCCCAGGGGAGTCAGTCCTCGTCTCGAGTGGGGCATGCACGTGTACTTTCCTCCGAGCTGTAGCAGCAGTGTCACACTTCCCTTCCCGTGGATCAAGGATCTGTGGCTTTCCCTCGAGGCTTTCCCACAGGGCTGTCCCACGTGCCACCGTGGTGTGATTCGATCCTCGGCTTGAAAGTCGAGGCAGTGCAGGAAAAAAGGTTTCCCTGGAATGGACTCAGACATCTGCAGTACTCTGGAAATGGTGGCACGACCCTTGAGTCCCTCTCGCCTTTCCAGTGGAGAGCGCCTCCTCGTGAGATGCAACAGGAACGCCGGGAATTCTTTCCCGACCCTGCAGGGAAAGGATACCACCTCTCGAGCTAGGAGGCGGTAACGGGGCTCCTCTGGATGTGGGCGGGACGCTCGTGCTTCCTCTTGAGTAGAGACGGGTATATCGGGAACTTCTTGAGTTGCAGCTAGGGTGTGAAGGACCCTTTGGAAGTTCCAGAGGTTAGGTGTGATTAGCCTCGAGACGCCTCAGCAGAAAGGGCCTCACCTCGCCAGGAGGGGAGAACCTCCTGGATTTTCTCGAGTTGTGGCAGGTGCTCTCGACTTACGATGGGGACCTCACGGACCCGCTCCGGTGGCCTCAGGAAAGGCCAGTCCCCAAGCGAGTTGCTCGGGGCCTCTCGGGATTCCTCTCCATCGATGCCGGGGCCTAAGACCTTGTGTGGAGTCGGTGCCGGAACCTGAGGATTCCTCTCCAGTGCTGACATGGATCTTGGGGTACTTCTGGAGTCTCCCCAGGGGAGTCAGTCCTCGTCTCGAGTGGGGGCATGCACGTGCGCTTTCCTCCCGGCTGTAGCAGCAGTGTCACGCTTCCCTTCGCGTGGATCAAGGGATCTGTGGCTTTCCCTCGAGGCTTTCCCACGAGGCTTTCCCACAGGGCTGTCCCACGTGTCACCGTGGTGTGAGTCGATCCTCGGCTTGAAAGTCGAGGAAGTGCAGGGAAAACAGGTTTCCCTGAAATGAACTGAGACATCTGGGGGACTCTGGGAATGGTGGCACGACCCTGGAGTTCCTCTCGCCTTTCCTGTGGAGAGCGCCTCCTCTTCAGATGCAACGGGAACTTCGGGAATTCTTTCCCGACCACGCAGGGAAAGGATCCCTCCTCTCGAGTTAGGAGGCGGAAACGGGCTCCTCTGGATGTGGGCGGGAATCTCGTGCTTCCTCTCCAGTGGAAACGGGTATGTCGGGGAACTTCTTGAGTTGCAGCAAGGGTGTGAAGGACCCTTTGGAAGTTCCAGAGGTTAGGTGTGATTAGCCTCCAGACGCCTCAGTGGAAATGGGCCTCATCTCGCCTGGAGGGGAGAACCTCCTGGATTTTCTCGAGTTGCGGCAGGTGCTCTCGACTTACGACGGGGACCTCAGGGACCCGCTCTGGTGTCCTCAGGAAAGGCCAGTCCGCATGCGAGTTGCTCGGGGGCCTCTCGGGATTCCTCTCCCGTCGATGCCGGGGCCTAAGACTGCCGGGAGCCAGTGTGAGGAAGCCCGCCCGTGACAAGGTTATGAGGAAGGAAGCTGACATACGCAAGGCATGCTCAGACTTCAGGGATCCCTCTGGAAATTTTTAAGCACGTACCCCAACAAAAATCTGCCGGTTTTTGTGCTCTGCTTTTTCACTCTTCTGACCTTTTCTGGAAAAAGTCAATTCAGGACGTTAGTCTTCTGCATTTGAAAGAGTGTTTAAATCCAAAAACCCTCTGATTTCTTTCTAGCCTGCCTGTAGGACTCGTACAGCTGCGCTTGTGATTGTTTGAGGCCTCCTGACCGCAGGAGGCACAGGAAGCTTAAAACATCCTAGGAATGCAGGAGCTTCCGAGGAGTCAGAATCTTTAGAATAAGACTGATTAATAGTTTCATTTTTTGGGTCAATGCTTGCTGCCAAATTTTCATATCCTTTATTTTTAGATATAGTTGGTATATAGAAAAACAAGTAGTAGACCTGGTATTAGCAACATTAGATCTTTGAGTTAAGTACCTTCTTTGTTATAACCCACTGCACCTTTGTTCTATAGAGATGTAACTTTAATGCTTTAAGGAGATGCAGATTAAAGAAAAACACTTCAGGGGAAACAAAATTAACATTCATTAAGGAAGAGAGCCAAAAAGTGTTAACAAGCCTCTTGGCCAGAAGATAATGTAAATCACCTGAGACCTTTTGTATACAAAATGATATACAGAAAGAATCTGGGTTGCGAACACTACATAATTTTGTGTTATCCATTGATCTCCATGTTTTATCAAAAGTATAAAAGGCCTTCTGAACAATAAAGGAGGAGGCCAGGGGCCGGGGGCCAGTTTCTCGGACCAGCTTCTCGAACTAGTCTCTCAGCCTGGTTTCTTGGGACTCTGGCTCCCCCCGTGTCTTTCTCTCTCTTTCTTCTTCTCTACCTTTCCTTCTCTCTGCTCTTTACTATAACTTCAGGCTGAATCTCCACCTGGAGTGCGGAGGCTCGCCAGGTCTACTTACTTGCCCTGGCTGTTAAGACCCACACAAAAGGGAGCTTAAGGCTAGGCACCCTTAGATATTCAAGCGGGCGCCGGTGGCCCAACGTAGGTGGTGCAAATTCCTTGTCTGGAATTTTATTGGCCGTCCGCGTAAACCAAGCTATTCAGCCCTCTTCCTCCAATTAATCTTCTTACTACACTATAGTTTCCTAATCTAATCTTGCATTAATAAATAAACAAGTCTTTCCACACCAACGCCGTCCACCCTTCGAATTCCCTGGATCCACCGGGGCTGGACCCCGGCATAAGACCTTGTGTGGAGGCGGTGCCGGAACCTGAGGATTCCTCTCCAGTGCTGACATGGATCTTGGGGTACTTCTGGAGTCTCCCCAGGGGAGTCAGTCCTCGTCTCGAGTGGGGGCATGCACGTACGCTTTCCTCCGGAACTGTAGCAGCACTGTCATGCTTCCCTTCGCGTGGATCAAGGGATGTGTGGCTTTCCTCGAGCTTTCCCACGAGGCTTTCCCACGAGGCTTTCCCACAGGGATGTCCCACGTGCCACCGTGGTGTGAGTCCATCCTCGGCTTGAAAGTCGAGGCAGTGCAGGGAAAACAGGTTTCCCTGGAATGGACTGAGACATCTTGGGGACTCTGGGAATGGTGGCACGACCCTGGAGTTCCTCTCGCCTTTCCTGTGGAGAGCGCCTCCTCTTGAGATGCGACGGGAACTTCGGGAATTCTTTCCCGACCACGCAGGGAAAGGATCCCTCCTCTCGAGCTAGGAGGCGGAAATAGGGCTGCTCTGGATGTGGGCGGGACTCTCGTGCTTCCTCTCGAGTGGAGACGGGTATGTCGGGGAATTTCTTGAGTTGCAGCAAGGGTGTGAAGGACCCTTTGGAAGTTCCAGAGGTTAGGTGTAATTAGATTCGAGACGCCTCAGGGAAATGGGCCTCATCTCGCCTGGAGGGGAGAACCTCCTGGATTTTCTCGAGTTGGGGCAGGTGCTCTCAACATACGACCGTGACCTCAGGGACAGTGTAGCAGATGTATCACGCTTCCCTTCGCGGGGATCAAGGGATCTGTGGCTTTCCCACGAGGCTTTCCCAAGGGCTGTCCCACGTGCCACCATGGTGTGAGTGGATCCTAGGCGTGAAAGTCGAGGCATTGCAGGGAAAACAGGTTCCTCTGAAATGGACTGAGATATCTGGGGGACTCTTGGAATGGTGGCACGACCCTGGAGTTCCTCTCGCCTTTCCTATTGAGAGCCCTTGCTCTTGAGAGGCCACGGGAACGCTGAAAAATCTTTCTTGACTAAGAAGGATAGGATCCATCATCTCGAGCTACCAGGCTGAAACGGGGTTCCTCTGGATGTGGGTGGGACCCTCGTGCTTCCTCTCGAGTGGAGACGGGTATGTCGGGGAACTTCTTGAGTTGCAGCAAGGACCCTTTTGAATTTCCAGAGTTTAGGTGTGATGAGTCTCCAGAAGCTTCAGAGGAAATGGGCCTCATCTCGCCTGGTGCAGAGAACCTCCTGGATTTTCTAGAGTTGGGCAGGGTCTCTCGAGTTACGAAAGGGACCTCAGGGACCCGCTCTGGTGGCCTCAGGAAAGGCCAGTGCCCATGGGAGTTGCAAGGGGGCCTTTCGGGATTCCTCTCCCGTCAATGTCGGGGCCTAAGACCTTGTGTGGAGTCGGGGCTAAACCTGAGGATTCCTCTCCAGTGCTGACATGGATCTTGGGGTACTTCTGGAGTCTCTCCTGGGGAGTCAGTGCTCATCTAGTGTGGGGGCATGCACGTGCGCTTTCCTCACGAACTGTAGCAGCAGCGTCACACTTCCCGTCGCGGGGATCAAGGGATCTGTGGCTTTCTCTCGAGGCTTTCCCAGGAGGCTTTCCCACGAGGCTTTCCCACAGGGCTGTCCCACGTGCCACCGTGGTGTGAGTCGATCCTCGGCTTGAAAGTCGAGGCAGTGCAGGGAAAACAGGTTTCCCTGGAATTGACTGAGATATCTGGGGGACTCTGGGAATGGTGGCACGACCCTGCAGCTCCTGTCGCCTTTCCTGTAGAGAGCACCTCCTCTTGAGATGCGAAGGGAACGCCCGGAATTCTTTACCGACCACGCAGGGAAAGGATGCCTCCCTCGAGCTAGGAGTCGGAAACGGGGCTCCTCTGGATGTGGGCGGGACTCTCGTGATTCCTCTCGAGTGGAGACGGGTAAGTCAGGGAACTTCTTGAGTTGCAGCAAGGGTGTGAAGGACCCTTTGGAAGTTCCAGATGTTAGGTGTGATTTGCCTCGAGACGCCTCAGGGGAAATGGGCCTCATCTCGCCTGGAGGGGAGACCCTCCTGGATTTTCACGAGTTGCGGCAGGTGCTCTTGACTTACGACGGGGACCTCTGGGACCCGCTCTGGTGGCTTCAAGAAAGACAGTCCCCATGTGAGTTACACAGGGGCCTCTCGGGATTCCTCTCCTGTCGATGCCGGGGCCTAAGTCCTTGTGTGGGATTGGTGCCGGAACCTGAGGATTACTCTCCAGTGCTGACATGGATCTTGGGGTACTTCTGGAGTCTCCACAGGGGAGTCAGACGTCGTCTCGAGTGGGGGCATGCACGTGCGCTTTCCTGCCGAGCTGTAGCAGCAGTGTCACGTTTCCGTTCGCGTGGTTCAAGGGATCTGTGGCTTTCCCTCAAGGCTTTCCCACGAGGATTTCCCAAGAGGCTTTCCCACAGGGCTGTCCCACGTGCCACCGTGATGTGAGTCGATCCAGGGCTTGAAAGTCGAGGCAGTGCAGGGAAAACAGGTTTCCCTGGAATGGACTGGGACATCTGGGGGACTCTGGTAATGGTGGCACAACCCTGGAGTTCCTCTCGCCTTTCCTGTTGAGAGCGCCTCCTCTTGAGATGCGACGGGAACGCCTGGAATTCTTTCCATAGCACGCAGGGAAAGGACCCACCTCTCGAGCTTTGAGGCGGAAACGGGGCTCCTCTGGATGTGGGCGGGACTCTCGTGCTTCCTCTCGAGTGCAGAAGGGTATGTCGAGGAACGTCTTGAGTTGCAGCAAGGGTGTGAAGGACCCTTTGGAAGTTCCTGAGTTTAGATGTGATTAGCCTCGGGACGCCTCAGCGGAAATGGGACTCATCTCGCCTGGAGGGGAGAACCTCCTGGATTTTCTCGAGTTGAGGCAGGTGCTCTCGAATTACGACGGGGACTTCAGGGACCCGCTCTGGTGGCCTCAGGAAAGGCCAGTCCCCTTGCGAGTTGCCCGGGGGCCTCTCGGGACTCCTCTCCCGTCGATGCCGGGGCCTACAACCTTGTGTGGAGACGGTGCTGGAACCTGAGGATTCCTCTCCAATGCTGACATGGATCCTAGGGTACTTCTGGAGTTTCCCCAGGGGAGTCAGTCCTCCTGTCGAGTGGGGGCATGCACGTGCGCTTTCCTCCCGAGCTGTAGCAGCAGTATCACGCTTCACTTCGCGTGGATCAAGGGATCTGTGACTTTCCCTCGAGGCTTTCCCACGAGGTTTTCCCACGAGGCTTTCCCACAGGGCTGTCCC
This sequence comes from Capra hircus, assembly GCF_001704415.2. Classification (NCBI taxonomy): domain Eukaryota; kingdom Metazoa; phylum Chordata; class Mammalia; order Artiodactyla; family Bovidae; genus Capra; species Capra hircus. The sequence goes on from NW_017211565.1 coordinate 7,048, forward strand.
ACTTGCCACCGTGGTGGGAGTCGATCCTCGGCTTGAAAGTCGAGGCAGTGCAGGGAGAAGAGTTTTCCCTGGAATGGACTGAGACATCTGGGGGACTCGGGAATGGTGGAACGACACTGGAGTTCCTCTTGCCTTTCCTGTAGAGAGCACCTCCTCTTGAGATGCGACGGCAACGCCCAGAATTCTTTCCCGACCACGCAGGGAAAGGATCCCTCTTCTCGAGCTAGGAGGCGGAAACGGGGCTCCTCTGCATGTGGGCGGGACTCTCGTGCTTCATCTCGAGTGCAGAAGGGTATGTCGGGGAACTTCTTGAGTTGCAGCAAGGATGTGAAGGACCCTTTGGAAGTTCCTGATGTTAGGTGTGATTAGCCTCCAGACGCCTCAGGGGAAATGGGCCTCATCTCGCCTGGAGGGGAAACCCCTCATGGATTTTCTCGAGTTGCGGCACGTGATCTCGATTTACGATGGGGACCTCAGGGACCCGCTCTGGTGGCTTCAAGAAAGGCCAGTCCCCATGCGCGTTGCACGGGGGCATCTCGGGATTCCTCTCCCGTTGATGCCCGGGCCTAAGATCTTGTGTGGAGTCGGTGCCGGAAGCTGAGGATTCCTCTCCAGTGCTGACATGGATCTTGGGGTACTTCTGGAGTCTCCACCGGGGATTCAGTCCTCGTCTCGACTTAGGCCATGCACCTGCACTTTCCTCCTGAGCTGTAGCAGCAGTGTCATGCTTCCCTTCGCGTGGATGAAGAAATCTGTGGCTTTCACTCGACGTTTTCGCAGGAGGCTTTCCCACGAGGCTTTCCCACAGGGCTGTCCCACGTACCACCGAGGTGTGAGTCGATCCTCGGCTTGAAAGTCGAGGCAGTGCAGAGAAAACTGGTTTCCCTGGAATGGACTGAGACATCTGGGGGACTCAGGGTATGGTGGCTCGACCCTGGAGTTCCTCTCGCCTTTCCTGTGGATAGCGCCTCCTCTTGAAATGCGACGGAAACGCCAGGAATTCTTTCCCGACCACGCAGGGAAAGGATCCCTCCTCTCGAGCTAGGAGGCGGAAACGGGGCTCCTCTGGATGTGGGCGGGAGGCTCGAGCTTTCTCTCAAGTGGAGACGGTTATGTCGGGGAACTTCTTGATTTGCAACAAGTGGGTGATGTACCCTTTGGATGTTCCAAGGTTAGGTGTGATTAGCCTCGAGAGGCCTCATTGGAAATGGGCCTCATCTCGCCTGGAGGGGAGAACCTTCTGGATTTTCTCGAGTTGCGGCAGTTGCTCTCCACTTACGACGGGGACCTCAGGGACACGCTCTGGTTGCCTCAGGAAAGGCCATTCCCCATGCTAGTTGCTCCGGGGCCTCTCGGGATTTCTCTCCTGTCGATGCCGGGGCCTAAGACCTTGTGTGGAGTCGGTGCCGGAACCTGAGGATTCCTCTCCAGTGCTGACATGGATCTTGGGGTACTTCCTGAGTCTCCCCTGGGGAGTCAGTCCTCGTCTCGAGTGGGGGCATGCAAGAGCGCTTTCCTCCCCAGCTGTAGCAGCAGTGTTTGGCTTCCCTTCGCGTGGATCAAGGAATCTGTGGTCTTTCCCTCGAGGCTTTCCTCACGAGGCTTTCCCTCGAGTCTTTCCCACAAGGCTGTCCCACGTGCCACCGTGGTGTGAGTCGATCCTCGGCTTGAAAGTCCAGGCAGTGCAGGGAAAACAGGTTTCCCTAAATGGACTGAGACATTTGGGGGACTCTGGGAATGGTCACACGACCCTGGAGTTCCTCTCGCCTTTCCTGTGGAGAGCGCCTCCTCTTGAGATGCGACGGGAACACCGGGAATTCTTTCCCGACCACGCAGGGAAAGATCCCTCCTCTCGAGCTAGGAGGCGGAAACGGCGCTCCTCTGGATGAGGGAGGGACTCTCGTAATTCCTCTAGAGTGAAGACGGGTAAGTCGGGGAACTTCTTGACTTGCAGCAAGGGTGTGAAGGACCCTTTGGAAGTTCCAGAGGTTAGGTGTGATTAGCCTCGAGACGACTCAGCGGAAATGGGCCTCATCTCGCCTGGAGAGGAGAACCTCCTGGATTTTCTCGAGTTGCGGCAGGTGCTCTCGACTTAAGACGGGGACCTCAGGGACGCGCTCTGGTGGCCTCAGGAAAGACCAGTCCCCATGTGAGTTGCTCGGGGGACTCTCGGGATTCCTCTCCCATCGATGCCGGGGCCTAAGACCTTGTGTGGAGTCGGTTGCGGAACCTGAGGATTCCTCTCCAGGGCTGACATGGATCTTGGGGTACTTCTGGAGTCTCCACAGGGGAGTCAGTCCTCGTCTCGATTGGGGGCATGCACTTGCGCTTTCCTCCCGAGCTGTAGCAGCAGTGTCACGCTTCCCTTCGCGTGGATCAAGGGATCTGTGGCTTTCCCTGGAGGCTTTCCCACGAGGCTTTCCCACACGGCTGTCCCACGTGTCACCGTGGTGTGAGTCGATCCTCGGCTTGAAAGTCGAGGCAGTGCAGGGAAAACAGGTTTCCCTGGAATGAACTGAGACATCTGGGGGACTCTAGGAATGGTGGCACGACCCTGGAGTTCCTCTCGCCTTTCCTGTGGAGAGCGCCTCCTCTTCAGATGCGACGGGAACGTCGGGAATTCTTTCCCAAACACGCAGGGAAAGGATCCCTCCTCTCGAGCTAGGAGGCAGAAATGGGGCTCCTCTGGATGTGGGCGGGACTCTCCTGCTTCCTCTCGAGTGGAGACGGGTATGTCGGGGAACTTCTTGAGTTGCAGCAAGGGTGTGAAGGACCCTTTGGAAGTTCCAGAGGTAGGTGTGATTAGCCTCGAGACGCCTCAGCGGAAATGGGCCTCATCTCGCCTGGAGGGGAGAACCTCCTGGATTTTCTCGTGTTGCGGCAGGTGCTCTCGACTTACGTCGGGGACCTCAGGGACCCGCTCTGGTGGCCTGAGGAAAGACCAGTCCGCATGCGAGTTGCTCGTGGGCCTCTCGGGATTCCTCTGCTGTCGATGCCGGGGCCTAAGACTGCCGGGAGCCAGTGTGAGGAAGCCCGCCCGTGACAAGGTTATGAGGAAGGAAGGTGACATACGCAAGGCATGCTCAGACTTCAGGCACCTCTCTGGAAATTTTTAATCATGTACCCCAACAAAAATCTGCCAGTTTTTGTGCTCTGCTTTTTCACTCTTCTGACCTTTTCTGGAAAAAATCAATTCAGGGCGTTAGTCTTCTGCATTTGAAAGAGTGTTTCAATCCAAAAACCCTCTGATGGCTTTCTAGCCTGCCTGTAGGACTCGTACAGCTGTGCCTGTGATTGTTTGAGGCCTCCTGACCGCAGGACGCAAAGGAAGCTTAAAACATCCTAGGAATGCAGGAGCTTCCGGAGGAGTCAAAATCTTTAGAGTAGGACTGATTAAAAGTTTCATTTTTTGGGTCAATGCTTGCTGCCAAATTTTCATATCCTTTATTTTTAGATATAGTTGGTATATAGAAAAACAAGTAGTAGACCTGGTATTAGCAACATTAGATCTTTGAGTTAAGTACGTTCTTTGTTATAACCCACTGCACCTTTGTTCTATAGAGATGTAACTTTAATGCTTTAAGGAGATGCAGATTAAAGAAAAAACACTTCAGGGGAAACAAAATTAACATTCATTAAGGAAGAGAGCCAAAAAGTGTTAACAAGCCTCTTGGCCAGAAGATAATGTAAATCACCTGAGACCTTTTGTATACAAAATGATATACAGAAAGAATCTGGGTTGTGAACGCTACATAATTTTTTGTTATCCATTGGTCTCCATGTTTTATCAAAAGTATAAAAGGCCTTCTGAACAATAAAGGAGGAGGCCAGGGGCCGGGGGCCAGTTTCTCGGACCAGCTTCTCGAACTAGTCTCTCAGCCTGGTTTCTTGGGACTCTGGCTCCCCCCGTGTCTTTCTCTCTTTTTCTTCTTCTCTACCTTTCCTTCTCTCTGCTCCTTACTATAACTTCAGGCTGAATCTCCACCTGGAGTGCGGAGGCTCGCCAAGTCTACTTACTTGCCCTGGCTGTTAAGACCCACAGGAAAGGGAGCTTAAGGCGAGGCACCCTTACATATTCAAGCGGGCGCCGGTGGCCCAACGTAGGTGGTGCAAATTGCTTGTCTGGAATTTTATTGGCCGTCCGCATAAACCAAGCTATTCAGCCCTCTTCCTCCACTTAATCTTCTTACTACACTATAGTTTCCTAATCTAATCTTACATTAATAAATAAGCAAGTCTTTCCACGCCAACGCCGTCCACCCTTCGAATTCCCTGGATCCACCGGGGCTGGACCCCGGCATAAGACCTTGAGTGGAGTCGGTGCCGGAACGTGAGGATTCCTCTCCAGTGCTGACATGGATCTTGGGGTACTTCCTGAGTCTCCCCAGGGGAGTCAGTCCTCGTCTCGAGTGGGGGCATGCATGTGCGCTTTCCTCCCGAGCTGTAGCAGCAGTGTCACGCTTCCCTTCGTGTGGATCAAGGGATCTGTGGCTTTCCCACGAGGCTTTCCCACAGGGCTGTCCCACGTGCCACCGTGGTGAGAGTCGATCCTCGGCTTGAAAGTCGAGGCAGTGCAGGGAAAACAGGTTTCTCTAAATGGACTGAGATATCTGGTGGACTCTGGGAATGGTGGCACGACCCTGGAGTTCCTCTCGCCTTTCCTCTGGAGAGCGCCTCCTCTTGTGATGCGACGGGAACACCGGGAATTCTTTGCCGACCACGCAGGGAAAGATTCCTCCTCTCTAGCTAGGAGGCGGAAACAGCGTTCCTCTGGATGAGGGAGGGACTCTCGTGATACCTCTCGTGTGGAGACGGGTATGTCGGGGAACTTCTTGAGTTGCAGCAAGGGTGTGAAGGACCCTTTCGAAGCTTCCAGAGGTTAGGTGTGATTAGCCTCGAGACGCCTCCGCGTAAATGGGCCTCATCTCGCCTGCAGGGGAGAACCTCCTGGATATTCTCGAGTTGCGGCAGGTGCTCCCAACTTACGACGGGGACCTCAGGGACCCGCTCTGGTGGCCTCAGGAAAGGCCAGTCCCCATGCGAGTTGCTCGGGGTCCTCTCGGGATTCCTCTCCCGTCTATGCCGGTGCCTAAGATCTTGTGTGGAGTCGGTGACGGAACCTGAGCATTCCTCTCCAGTGCTGACATGGATCTTGGGGTATTTCTGGAATCTCCCGAGTGGAGTCAGTCCTTGTCTCGAGTGGGGCATGCACGTGCGCTTTCCTCCCGAGCTGTAGCAGCAGTGTCACGCTTCCCTTCGTCTGGATCAAGAGATCAGGGGCTTTCCCTCGAGGCTTTCCCACGAGGCTTTCCCACGAGGCTTTCCCACAGGGCTGTCCCACGTGCCACCGTGGTGTCAGTCGATCCTCGGCTTGAAAGTCGAGGCAGTGCAGGGAAAACAGGTTTCCTTGGAATGGACTGAGACATCTGGGGGACTCTGGGAATGTGGCACGACCCTGGAGTTCCTCTCGCGTTTCCTGTGGAGAGCGCCTCTTCTTGGGATGCGAACGGGAACGCCGGGAACTCTTACCCGACCATGCAGGGAAAGGATCCCTCCTCTCAAACTAGGAGGCGGAAACGGGGCTCCTCTGGATGTGGGCGGGACTCTCGTGCTTCCTCTCGAGTGGAGACAGGTATGTCGGGGAACTTCTTGAGTTGCAGCAAGGGTGTGAAGGGACCCTTTGGAAGTTCCAGAGGTTAGGTGTGATTAGCCTCGAGACGCCTCAGCGGAAATGGGCCTCATCTCGCCTGGAGGGGAGAAATTCCTGGATGTTCTCGAGTTGAGGCCGGTGCTCTCGACTTACGACGGGGACCTTAGGGAGCCGCTCTGGTGGCCTCAGGAAAGGCCAGTCCGCATGCGAGTTGCTCGGGGGCCTCTCGGGGCCTCTTGGGTTTCCTCTCCCGTCGATGCTGGGGCCTAAGACCTTGTGTGGAGTAGTGCCGGAACCTGAGGATTTCTCTCCAGTGCTGACATGGATCTTGGGGTACTTCTGGAGTCTCCCCAGGGGAGTCAGTCCTCGTCTCGAGTGGGAGCATGCACGTGCGCTTTCCTTCCGAGCTGTAGCAGCAGTGTCGCACTTCCCTTCGCGTGGATCAAGGGATCTGTGGCTTTCCCTCGAGGCTTTCCCACGAGGCTTTTCCCACGAGGCTTTCCCACAGAGCTGTCCCACGTGCCACCGTGGTGTGCGTCGATCCTCAGCTTGAAAGTGGAGGCAGTGCTGGGAAAAAAGTTTTCCCTGAAATGGACTGAGACATCTGGAGGACTCTGGGAATGTGGCACGACCCTGCAGTTCCTCTCGCCTTTCCTGTGGAGAGCGCCTCCTCTTGAGATGCGACGGGGAACGCCGGGAATTCTTTCCCGACCACTCAGGGAAAGGATCACTCCTCTCGAGCTAGAAGGCGGAAACGGGGCTCCTCTGGATGTGGGCCGGACTCTCGTGCTTCTTCTCGAGTGGAGTCGGGTATGTAGGGGAACTTCTTGAGTTGCAGCAAGGGTGTGAAGGACCCTTTGGAAGTTCCAGAGGTTAGGTGTGACTAGCCTCGAGACGCCTCAGCGGAAATGGGCCTCATCTCGCCTGGAGGGGAGAACCTCCTGGATTTTCTCGAGTTGCGGCAGGTGCTCTCGACTTACGACGGGGACCTCAGAGACCCGCACTGGTTTCCTCAGGAAAGGCCAGTCCCCATGCGAGTTGCTCGGGGGCCTCTCGGGATTCCTCTCCCATCGATGCGGGGCCTAAGATCTTGTATGGAGTCGGTGCCGGAACCTGAGGATTCCTCTCCAGTGCAGACATGGATATTGGGGGTACTTCTGGAGTCTCCCCGGGGAATCAGTCCTCGTCTCGAGTGGGGCCATGCACGTGCCGCTTTCCTCCCGAGCTGTAGCAGCAGTGTCACGCTACACCTTCACTTGGATCAAGGGATCCGGGGCTTTCCCTCGAGGCTTTCCCACGAGGCTTTCCACGAGGCTTTCCCACGAGGCTTTCCCACACGGCTGTCCCACGCGGCCACCGTGGTGTGAGTCGATCCTCGGCTTGAAAGTCGAGGCAGTGCAGGGAAAACAGTTTCCCTGGAATGAACTGAGACATCTGGGGGACTCTGGGAATGGTGGCACGACCCTGGAGTTCCTCTCGCCTTTCCTGTGGAGAGCGCCTCCTCTTGAGATGCGACGGAAACGCCAGGGAATTCTTTCCCGACCACGCAGGGAAAGGATCCCTCCTCTCGAGCTAGGAGGCGGAAACGGGGCTCCTCTGGATGTGGGCGGGACTCTCGTGCTTCCTCTCGAGTGGAGACGGGTATGTCGGGGAACTTCTTGAGTTGCAGCAAGGGTTGTGAAGGACCCTTTGGAAGTTCCAGAGTTTAATGTGATTAACCTGGAGACGCCTCAGGGAAATGGGCCTCATTCTCGCCTGGAGGGGAGAACCTCCTGGATTTTCTCGAGTTGCGGCAGGTGCTCTCGACTTACGACGGGGACTCAGGGACCCGCTCTGGTGGCCTCAGGAAAGGCCAGTCCCCATGCGAGTTGCTCTGGGGCCTCTCGGGATTCCTCTCCCGTCGAATTCCGGGGCCTAAGACCTTGTGTGTGAGTCGGTGCCGAAACCTGAGGATTCCTCTCCAGTGCTGACATGGATCTTGGGTACTTCTGGAGTCTCCCCAGGGGAGTCAGTCCTCGTCTCGAGTGGGGCATGCACGTGCGCTAATTCCTCCCGAGCTGTAGCAGCAGTGTCACGCTTCCCTTCGCGTGGAACAAGGGATCTGTGGCTTTCCCCTCACGAGGCTTTCCCACGAGGCTTTCCCACAGGGCTGTCCCACGTGCCACCGTGGTGTGAGTCGATCCTCGGCTTGAAAGTCGAGGCAGTGCAGGGAAATAGTTTCCCTGGAATGGACTGAGACATCTGGGGGACTCTGGGAAATGGTGGCACGACCTGGAGTTCCTCTCGCCTTTCCTGTGGAGAGCGCCTCCTCTTGAGATGCGACGGGAACGCCGGGAATTCTTTCCCGACCACGCAGGGAAAGGATCCTCCTCTCGAGCTATGAGGCGGAAATCGGGGGCTCCTCTGGATGTGGGCGGGACTCTCGTGCTTCCTCTCGAGTGGAGACGGGTATGTCGGGGAACTTCTTGAGTTGCAGCAAGGGTGTGAAGGACCCTTTGGTAAGTTCCAGAGGTTAGGTGTGATTAGCCTCGAGACGCCTCAGCGGAAATGGGCCTCATCTCGCCTGGAGGGGAGAACCTCCTGGATTTTCTCGAGTTGCGGCAGGTGCTCTCGACTTACGAACGAGGGAGCTCAGGGACCCGCTCTGGTGGCCTCAGGAAAGGCCAGTCCCCATTGCGAGTTCCTCGGGCCTCTCGGGATTCCTCTCCCGTCGATGCAGGGGCCTAAGATCTTGTGTGGAGCCAGTGCCGGAACCTGAGGATTCCTCTCCAAGTGCTGACATGGATCTTGGGGTATTTCTGGAGTCTCCCAGGGGAGTCAGTCCTCGTCTCTGAGTGGGGGCATGCACGTGCGCTTTCCTTCCGAGCTGTAGCAGCAGTGTCGCACTTCCCTTCGCGTGGATCAAGGGATCAGGGCTTTCCTCGAGGCTTTCCCACGGGCTGTCCAAGTGCCACCGGTGTGAGTCCATCCTCGGCTTGAAAGTCGAGGCAGTGTAGGGAAACAGGTTTCCCTGGAATGGACTGAGACATCTGGCGACTCTGGAATGTGGCACGACACTGGAGTTCCTCTTGCCTTTCCTGTGGAGAGCGCCTCCCTTGCGAGATGCGACGGAACGCCAGGAATTCTTTCCCGACCACGCAGGGAAAGGATCCCTCCTCTCGAGCTAGGAGGGGAAACGGGGCTCCTCTGGATGTGTGGCTGGACGCTCGTGCTTCCTCTTGATCGGAGACGGGTAGTCGGGAAATCTCTTGAGTTGCAGCAAGGGTGTGAAGGACCCTTTGAAGTCCAGAGTTAAGTGTGATTAGCCGCATTGTTGCCTCAGCGGAAATGGGCCTCATCTCGCCTGGAGGGAGAACCTCCTGGATTTTCTCGAGTTGCGACAGGTGCTCTCGACTTACGACGGGGACCTCAGGGACCCGCTCTGGTGGCCTCAGAAAAGGCCAGTCCCCATGCGAGTTGCTGAGGTGCCTCTCGGTTTCCTCTCCCGTCGATGCCGGGGCCTAAGACCTTGTGTGGCTTCGTGCCGGAATCTGAGGATTCCTCTTCAGTGCTGACATGCTTCTTGGGTACTTCTGGAGTCTCCCCAGGGGAGTCAGTCCTCGTCTCGAGTGGGGCATGCACGTGAGCTTTCCTCCCGAGCTATAGCAGCAGTGTCACGCATCCCTTCGCCTGGATCAAGGGATCTGTGGCTTTCCCTCGAGGCTTTCCCACGAGGCTTTCCACGAGGTTTTCCCACAGGGATGTCCCACGTGCCACGTGGTGTGAGTCCATTCTCGCTAGAAAGTCGAGACAGTGCAGGGAAAACAGGTTTCCCTGGAATGGACTGAGACATCTGGGGAACTCTGGAATGGTGGCACGACCCTGGAGTTCCTCTCGCCATTCCTGTAGAGAGCTCCTCCTCTTGAGATGCGACGGGAACGCCGGGAATTTTTTCCCGACCACGCAGGGAAAGGATCCTCCTCTCGAGCTATGAGGCGGAATCAGGGCTCCTCTGGATCGGGGCGGGACTCTCGTGCTTCCTCTCGAGTGGAGACGGGTATGTCGGGGAACTTCTTGAGTTGCAGCAAGGGTGTGAAAGGACCTTTGGAAGTTCCAGAGGTTAGGTGTGTTTAGCCTCTAGACGCCTCAGCGGAAATGGGCCTCTCTCTCCCTGGAGGGAGAAACCTCCTGGATTTTCTCGAGTTGCGGCAGGTGCTCTCGATTTACGAAGAGGGCCTCAGGGACCCGCTCTGGTGGCCACAGGAAAGGCCAGTCCCATGCGCGTCCTCGGGGGCTCTCGGGATTCCTCTCCCGTCGATGCAGGGGCCTAAGATCTTGTGTGGAGCGGTGCCGCAACCTGAGGATTCCTCTCCAAGGCTGACATGGATCTTGGGGTATTTCTGGAGTCTCCCCACGGGATTCAGTACTCGTCTCGAGTGGGGCATGCACGTGCGCTTTCCTTCCGAGCTGTAGCAGCAGTGTCGCACTTCCTTCACGTGGATCAAGGAATCTCTGGCTTTCCCTCGAGGCTTTCCCACGAGGCTTTCCACGAGGCTTTCCCACAGGGCTGTCCCACGTGCCACCGTGTGTGAGTTGATCCTCGGCATGAATGTCGAGGCAGTGCAGGAAAACAGGTTTTCCTGGAATGGACTGAGACATCTGGGGGACTCTGGGAATGGTGGCACGGCCCTGGAGTTCCTCTCGCCTTTCCTGTGGAGAGCGCCTCCTCTTGAGATGCGACAGAAATGCCGGGAATTCTTTCCCGAGCACGCAGGGAAAGGATCCTCTCTGACTAGAAGGCGGAAACGGGCTCCTCTGGATGTGGGCGGGAACTCTCGTGCTTCCTTTCGAGTGGAGTCGGGTATGTCGGGGAAACTTCTCGAGTTGCAGCAAGGGTGTGAAGGACCCTTTGGAAGTTCCAGAGTTTAGGTGTCATTAGC
>NW_017211566.1:0-17616 GCF_001704415.2 Capra hircus
TTCCTCTACTATAATCTCTGATGATGGCATTGCAGAAGTGACAGATATCACCCCTGTCCAAAATTTTATTTCTATAAAATTCAAGCAATGTTTATTATACTTTGAGAGCCTACATTATGCTGAGCTCTGTGAAACATGCATTACATACCTGACCTCACTGGTATTTACAAGAACCTTGCAAATTGAGGTTTTTAATATCCATTTTTTGCACACATAGTAGGTGAAGTTCAGAAAGACTGAGGGATTGCTCACATTTATATATGAGTAAGTGGCAGATCCAGGATATGAACCAGGGAAATCTGTTTCACCTATGTCATCTTTGCAACCACTTATTACACAGAATAATCTTTCTCCATAGCATTGATTACCCTGTATATTCTTCACTCAGTGATGTATAGAGGCTTTCTGTTGACTCTGCTGTACCAACAATACATTCTTTAACAAGCTAACGTGATGAGATCAAACTCCTTCCACTTCTGCCAGAATCAGGGCTCTTGCTCCACAAACAACTCACTGGTTTGATACCAGGCTCTTATCTTTTCTTGCCTGACCAATGTTCCATCAAGGGTTCTGGGTGACTTAGTATTTTTTGAATGGTGTGGCTTTCGTGTTTTCCTTCTCTAAATACTGTCTTTTATTTATTTAAATGAATTGGGTGAACATCTGCTATGTTCTTAAAATTGTGTTTGTTTCCTGAATTAAAATTATTTACAAGCTATGGCTCCTGCTTTCAAAGCAATACTAGATTAACAGTATCAGTTAGGATTAGGTTTAGTTGTGAGAACTATAAAAAAAGATGCATAGACAGTTTAAATAAAGTAATCTCATATAAATTCTAGGATTAGTAGTCCACAACTAGTAGAGGTAGAATTTGTTTCATAAAGAACTGTAGCCCCAATATATTGTATAGGACAGGGATATATGGCCATTATTTTATAATAACTTTAAATGGAATATAATCTATAAAGATATATAATCACTGTGCTGTATATCTGAAACTAGTATTGTAAATGGATATATCTCAAAAATAAATAAAATAAGATAGTATTCCCCCTAAAAAAGAACTGTAACCCAGAACCCTTCTATCATAAGCTCAACCAAATATAAGGAGCAGCCCAAATATAAGGTCCAAGATACTGTACCGTCATCATTTGTAATCAAAGTGAATTAGAGAATAGCTAGAAGAATAGGTCCTTCCTTTAAGAACCAACCACTTCTACTTTAAAAAAAATAGCTCTTAAGTTATTAAATTACCATATACAGCTGTAAGAGAAGCTGAAATTGCCGTGAGTATTCTGGGAGAACATGTACACAGCAGACAAGTAAAGGGTCTATGAGTATGGGGGAGGGGGAAAATGGACATGAGGGGACAGCTACAAGCATTTTCCAGTAACCACTTCAAACTAGGAAAACCACAGATGATATGCTACTGATCACAATTCACTGCTTATCACACTTACAATTATCTCCACTAAAGTCCAAGCTTGGGGGGAACAGGTACCATTGTTTCTCTTACTCTCGGCTCAGTCCCCATGCTGGGCACATAAAATGCACTCAGTCAACGTCTGTTAAATTGAAATTATCCTGAGGCAAAGGGATCCGAGTGAGGCTTATGTATCTGAGAGAAAGCTGTGTAGACACAGTAACAGTATCATGTGTTGAGGTGACTTAATTCAGCTCAACAGTACAAAGAAGAAAAGCCGTGAGGAACTCTAAGGGGTGACAGTACAGGGGGAGCATGGGTTTTCAGAGGCAAGGAGACACATGAGCAATGAAGAGAGGGGAGCAGCCACTGATGGTAAACACCCAGAGATCTCATTGTAGTCGTAAGCAAGGAGGCCAAGGATGACCTTCCTGAGCACATTTTACTGCAGTGATGGACCAGGAGCCAGAGCTGAAGGAAGGAACAGCCGTGGGAGTGAGGGAGAGGCAGGGATGGCAGCTCTCTTCCTAGAAGGAAAGGTAGGAAGGTGTCTGGATATCAAGAGCTATGTGCTGGCGTGCTCGGTGCTGAAGGTCATGGCCTCTGCTAACAACACCCCCAAATAATAATCAGAATTAGAAAATTTAAAACTTATGCATCTATTTATAAGTAGAGAATGCAAATGTCCCAAAATACCACCAGGAATAAGTGTAAATGAAAGGTATATGATATTTCATTGTAATTAAACTTTCCCTGTAATTCAGACTGCTTTTTAAAAATAGTTTAATTTTGAAATAATTAAATAGTAAATGTATCATTATTGCAGGAGTCTCCAGCAAATATTTAATTATTCTTACATTGATATGTTTCTCTATGATATCTCTAAATTTTTTTATTATAAGAACATGTAAAAGCATTTAGTCAGTGTTGAATATTTTTATGTTTTATATATTAAATATTTAAAGCACATTTTTACTTTCAATTTTCTGACTACAGTTTGCTACCTATGTGACCTCTGCAAGGGGCTTAACCTGGCTAACTCACATTTTAAGTAATTGTAAGAGGGTTATAGGTAAAATAATAAATCCTACCTCAAGGCTTGTTTTGAGGTTTTAATGAGATGCTATAAGCTCTTGTCTTAGCAGAGTGTCCAGCACAAAATATGCTTTCAGAAATTGGATGAATGACACAATGACAAGCTAGTCAATTAATGGATAATATTTCAATGCATTGCATGAACTGTAAATTACAAAGACATGAAGTATGGAAATAAATTTTTCACCCAGAACAAAACAGTAATCTGCTGAAAACCTACCATTTCTGTTCACCCTTCTATTGGATTTTTTAGGCTCTGAAAAATGTCATATGGTGATATAAAGCATAACCTCAAATAGCTATATTATAATCACCAGATTTGCATTCCGCCTTTTCAAGGACAAGATTAAGGGAAACTATAGAAAGATATGAATTTTATTGCAAACTTTTTTAACTAGTCTATGTTGTATCAGCTCTGAAAGAAGCACAGATTTTAGCTTCACATAAACAAAGCAATGTTGTTAACTCCTGTTCAGAAGTGATTTTCAAACTTTGACATGCACAGGGATCATCTGGCATGGTTGTAAAACCTAGAGTCCCAAGCCCGAGTCTATATGTATAACAAAAGCCACCAGTGATTCTGATGCTTCTATGGGAAACATGTATACAAAAAAAAAAACTCAGTTTTGACTATAGTAATTTTTTGTGATAAAAATTTGTGATATAATTAATTAAATTCATTCTTACCTGATGATTTGTAAAGCCCTTACTACTGTGTTCTATAAATATGAGATGATCTATTCTGAGGATAATTTTTTTTCTATCTTTGTTCTCTGGATCCACAAACCACCATTTCTGTAAGAGGATGGTATTTGATCAAGGAGGCCTTAGAGAGAATTGAACCCCAATTCTGAAAGTGAGTACAGAAGCACTTTTTAAAAGTTTTTCTTGAATTGTAGTAAAATACACAGAACAGGTATTTACCATCCTAACCATTTTTAAGTAGAAAGTCTGGTGGTATTAAGTACATTCATATTGTGTGTATAATCATCTTCACCATCCATCTACAGAACAGTTTTCATCTTATAAAACTGAAACTCTATAGTCATTAAACAATAACTCCCCAAGCCCCCATTTTCCTAGCCCCTGGTAACCACCATTCTATTTTCTTTATATATAATTTTTGCTACTCAAAATACTTCACATTAGCGGAAAAACACAGTATCTCTCTTCTGTGATTAGATTATTTCACTAAGCATAATGTCCTCAAGATTCACTCATGTTGTACTATATGTCAGAATTTCTTTGTTTTTAAGGCTAAATAATATTCTATCATATGTGTGCACCACATTTTGTTTTTCCATTCATCCACTGATGGACATTATGGTGACTTCTACATTTACCTATTGTGTGTAATGGTGCTATGAAAATGTATATACAAATATTTCTTTGAGACCCACTTTTAATTTGGGTGGATATGTATTCTAAAGTAGAATTACTAGATCATATAGAAATTATATTTTGAATTTTTGTGGGAAACATCATTCTGTTTTCCACAGTGACTGTATCTTCTTATGTTCCAATCAATAGCACACGATAGTTCCAATTTCACCACATCCTTCCCAACACTTGTTATTTTCTGTCTTTTAATGGTAGTCATTCTAATGGGCATGAAGTAGTTTCTCTTTTTAGTATTTATTTGTATTCCTCTACTGATTAGTATTCTTAAGCATCTTTTCATGTGCTTATGGGTTATCTGTGTATCCTCTTTATGATATCCGTATATCCTCTTGAAATGTCTATTCAAGTCTTTTGTCCATTTTTAATTGTATTGTCTGTTTCTGTGTTGAGTTTTAGGAGTTCTCTATATATTGCGGATTTAATCCCTAACCATATATACGACTTGCAAATATTTCGTCCCACTATCTGAGTTGAAACTTTACTCTATTGATAGTGTCTTTGGTGCACATTTTTTTAAAATGTCCCTGAAGTGCAGTTTGTCTGGGAGAATTGCCAATGAAGCTATCGGGTTCAGGGGTTTTGATAGGAATTTTTGATTACTGATTTAAATGGCAACCCACTCTAGTATTCTTGCCTGGAAAATCCCATGGATGGAGGAGCCTGGTAGGCTACAGTCCATGGGTCGCACAGAGTCAGACACGACTGAGCAACTTCATTTTTCACTTTAATTTCTTTACTAATTATGGATGCATAAAGATTTCTGTCATGATTAATCTTGGTAGATTCCATCTCTAGAAATTTCTCCATTTCATCTAGGTTATCTAAGTGTTTTTGTTATCACTCATTTCTAAGTATTTTCTAATTTCTCTTGTAATCTCTTGCTTGATCAACTGATTATTTAAGAGTCTGTTAATTTCCACACACTAGTTAGCTTTCCAGTTTTACTTCTGTTGTTGATTTTAAACTTCATCCATTGTGGTCATAGAAGACATGATACATATACTTTAAAATCTACTGAGACTTAATCTGTGCCCTAATATATCATCTATCCTGGAAAATGGCCCATATGCACTTGAGGAGAAAGTGTGTTCTGATTTTGTTGGTAGAGTATTCTCTATATGTCTGTTGGATTTAGCTGGATTACTTTAATTCTCAAGTCCTCTCTTTCTTTGATTATCTTCTGTCTGGTTATTCAATCCAAATTGAGAGTTAGATATTGAAACCACCAACTGCTATTCTAGAACTTTTAATTTTCTTTTCAATTTGTTCGATTTTTGCTGTGTGTTGATAATCTGCTATTATTAGGTACATAAATTCTTCTAATTCTTATACCTTCTTTCCATACTGAAATCTTATTAATATATAATGTCCTTCTTTGTGTCTTGTAACTTTTTATTTTAATTTTAAGGTCTATTTTGTCTGATATTAGTATAGCCACCCATGCTCTCCTTTGGTTACTATTTTCATGAAATATCATTTTCCATCCTTTCACTTTCAACCTATTTGTATCTTTGGCTGTAAAGTAAGTCTCTTATAGCCAGTATATAGTTTGCTCAATTTTTAAGTCAGTTCTGCCAGTCTCTGTCTTTTACATGTAGAGTAATTACTGATAAAGAGGTTATTTCTATCATTTTGCTATTTGTTTTCTATTCACATGACAGCTTTTTTGTCCCTCATTTCCTGCATTACTATCTTCTTTTATGTTTAGTTGGCACTTTGTATTAAAATGTTTTAATTCCTCAATGATTTCCTTTAGTCTCTATCCTCCAGCTACTTTTTTCTGTGTTTACAATGGGGGTTAATAATATCCTAAATCTGTGATATACTAATTTCAACTTACACCAGTTTAACTTGAATAATATAAACAAACTCTGCTCCTTTACATTTCTGTTCCCTTTACAGTTCTGTTCCCATTCTTTTCCCATTCTGTTGTTGATGTCACAAAATTACACCTTTATACTTGTGTGTCCAAACCATAAACCAATCATTGTTTTTTTTTAAACTATTAGTCTCTTAAATCATATAGGAAAAATATGGACTACATATCAAAACTAAAATAATAATAGCTTTCTGGCTAATTTTTTAATGAATTCATCTCAAATATAGTTGAAAGCAAAAAGTAGAGTTATAAAATGTTGTTATTGTAACACTAGCTTTTATATTTGGCCATATGAGATCTTTATTTATTCCACTGGTGCTTCTGCCATGAAGAAAAATTACATAGAAGGCCCCTGAGAATATATGAGTTAGTCCAAGCTCTTAATGCTGACATTGTCCCTGACCATCACAGGACCAGAGACATGCCTGAGGTCCAAACAAAAGACTGACAAAATAAGAAAATCTTCACTAAAACAAACCTTGGTAACCATAAATACTTGACCCTTTTGCTTTAAACATTCATCAAGGGCTTAATAGTTTTTGAGGCTAACCCACTCAACAGCCTACATTCTGGTCCTGGTGGAAACTTTATTCCTTAATTATATTTCAGAGAAACTAGGAGAAAAGAAACAAACAAAGAAAAAAAAAAGTAACCAAAAGGAAACACAACAGTTCTTTCTGGGGTGTCCCTAACCATCAATCCAATACTAACAGAGATGATCATCACCTGGTGCCTCTCTGGAAATAGTCTTCAGATCTAAGCAGCTCTTTAGCAGTCTCTGAGTTTAGTCATTCTTTCTTGCTATGTTCTTGACACAGTATGCATAGGTTAAGGCCTACAATTTAAAATTCATCTATTTTTGGTTCCTCACTTAAAATGAATATCTAGGATGGCTAAAGCACCCCCAATGTGGTGAGGATCTCAGATTGTATGTTTTCATTGGCACAGGGCAGCCACATCCTGTGATGCAATAGAGCAACTTTACTAGAGCTGAGGAGGTGGGAGGAAGGGGGAAGATGAATGGGCATCATTACTGAGAAGCAAATTCATCACCTCATTGACCATCTTCTCCCCAGACCTGAGGCACATGCTAAGAGAAAATTAATCAGTGAAGCCAAGGCTGAGGGATGACCTGGGACTAGGTATCCTAACAGAAAATGTTAAGACAGAGATTTCATGCATCTTTTGTCTCTTGGTCTTATTTGTTGATTACAGTTTTAGAACTACTGATGAGGATGGCAAGCATGCATCAAAGTCTGAGTTTTAAAACTGACAATTCTGGTTTGACATATGATAGTTGCAATATCTATAGAACCATTTATGCTATTTGAGGGACTGAAAGAGTCTAAGGTTCCAAAACGGAAACATAATTTGGTTATTCTCCTTCTTTAGAAATCATCAAAATTCTTTGGCAACAAAGTTTAAGAATCATCCTCTGTGCAAGGACAATGAGTCATTGGGTAATTTTAAATAGAAATGTGCATCAACATGAAGAAAAGGATGTATATTACAAGCCAATGAAAATTTTATTTTGAGTGTTTGCTTAAAGTAAAATAATAAAAAGGTACAAGTTAAAAGTGAAAAACTATTCAAATGAGCAAAGAAATCATAAATTTCTTTCATAAAATATCCATAAACAACATTTTTAAAGCTGAAAAATGCCACAAATATTTTCTCTCGGTTTTCTGGTTTGATCTTCTGTTAAGTTTCTTCCCCTCATATTTGAATTTTAGTATCAAAAATTTTTATAAATTGCCTTTCTTTGGATTTTTTTAATTGTACAATGTTATCTTTTCCTGCAACACTTGGTAGTGCATTTTACTGGTCCATGTAATACAAATGTGAAGCTATTGTTATTGCATATTTAAATATGAAGAGAGAAAGTTTCTCATATCCAATCTAAAATTTTATAAAATAAAACAAATGATAGGGTGTTAAAAATGATGTTACAAATAAAGCACTTACTTTCTACAAAAGTAACTGTTAATTATATCTGGAAGTTTATATATAGCTTCACTGAGGAGGTATCATTTCTTTTGCATCTTAAAGGATGATTTAGATTTCAGAAAGGGTAGCTGGAGGAAATATGTCTTAAAGCAAATAAAGGCAATGAGCCAATACACAAATGGGAAAATGCTAGGAATCAGCCAGGTCCATGTAGCCAGTGAAATAGGCTCACTGAGAATGAAGTTGAAAGACCTGGCTCATGGACTATATTCCGCAAGCAGGTAGAGACTTTGAAGATTACTAGACATGCTCAGAGTCATATTTGAGCTTCCTCATTCTGGTAGCAGGAAGGGAGAATAAAGTGAGGACACCGGAAATAGAGATAGTTTAGGGGGACGGTGCTACCGCTTAGAAGACATATTATGATCTCACCACTCTAGGTTCCAAAAAGACATTTGGAGATTCAGATTCCTCCAATTCTGTTGTTAAGTACCCACTAAGATGTTGTATACATCAGTAAGGTCAAAAATTGACTACTGTCACATTATCTGATATCCAGACAATAAGATGAATAGGAGTGACTGACTGAGTTCTCTGGAGCAGACCCATAAGTAAGGTACATATACTTCTATTCATCCTTCTACTCATCCTCAGTGCACATGTCCACACCTGGATGCAAAAGCAGCCAGAAAAATATAATCTCTACCTGGGTTCCCATGAGTCCATCTCATGAAAGAAAATCATACAATGCTTATAGCTGAAAATTCTGTCATATGAACCAATATCACAGACAGATTTTTTTTTTAACTTCCATAATTAAACTCAGCAGTTTCTTGAGTTGAATCTTAACTGGGTTAAGGTTAATGACTCTGTACTTACTGAGACACAGAAACCAACAAAGAGTGTTGGGCATCCACCCAAGTCCAAAGAAAGAGTCCTTCCTCACAAACTACATTAAAGACTGTCTTCTCTTTCTTTCTCTCTCTCACTTGCTCACTGGCTTATTCTCTCTGGTTTTCATTTCTTATTCTGTTCCACGAGCCTATAAAATAAAAATAAGACCTTAGAGTCATCATGCAAAATGCTGGTTTGGACGGATCACAAGCTGGAATCAAGATTGCCGGGAGAAATATCAACAACCTCAGTTATGCAAATGATACCACTGTAAGAAACGTCGCGGGAAGAAGGAGCCACCCCTATGGACCGTTGATCAGGGCCTTTTATTGGGCCGTCGCTCTCAGGCAGAACTCCTGGGGGCGGGTAAGCAAGGAAGCAAGGGGCGGGGGGGGGGGGGAGGGTCTGCGAAGCAAAGGGAGTCTGTGGGGTAAAGGGAGTCTGCGGGGGAAAAGGAGTCTGCAGAGTCTGTGAGGGTGGGGAAGGGTTTTGTAGTCCGGGCCAAGGCTCCCATATAAGGAAGAAAACGCGGGCTCAGCGGTGATTGGTGTCCAAGGGCTCCATGTCAGCTCCTGATTGGATGGCGAGGGCTTCGTGTCGGCTCCTGATTGGTCGGTTTGGTTGCCAGCCCGTCTCCAGGGCGTGTCTGCAGCACCCTCTGCCGGGACATGTCCCAACACGCCCAGGCATGCCTCAACATGCCTGACCTTGCCCTGACCCTTTCATCCTGACCTCACCCTGACGTTTCATCCTGACCTCGCCCTGACCTTTCATCCCGGCCTTTTTGATATAGGACAAGGGGCGCCGACTCTCTCTGGCTACTTCCTGCGGAACGGGGGTGACAAGGTGTAAGGTATGGCCAGGATGACAGGGGGCGTCTGCCGTTAATCTTGCCACGAGTGCTTGTTGGAAGCCCTTGGTACTGCTGTTGCATCACCATCAGCTGGACCATGTCGAGCCTCTGTTTGATAAAGGCCAAAAGCTTGTTTAGGATACAGGGCCCGAAAGTCAGGAGCAGTAGAAGAATGATGATTGGTCCCACTAGGGAGGATAGCAAAGTTGTCAGCCAAGGGGAGCTCTGGAACCAGGACTCGAACCAGCCCTGCTGAGCCTCCCTCTCTCTCCTCCTGCTTTCTAATCCCTCTCTTACTTTAGCCATGAACTCACGAACCACCCCAGTATGATCAGCATAGAAACAGCATTCTTCTCTGAGGGCTGCACAGAGGCCCCCCTGCTGCAAAAAGACCAGGTCTAGTCCTCTGCGGTTTTGTAATACCTTCCCTTCGGAAAGGGAAGTCAGGGACTTTTCTAGGGCCGTCATGGACTTTTCTATGCGGGCGATGTCTTTGTCGATTGCGGCCCTCAGGGTGATGAAGCCCTGATGTTGTGTGGTCAGGGAAGCAATGCCCGTGCCTGTCCCAGCTGCTCCCAGGGCGAACAGCGTTGCCAGAGTAATAGCTTAACGGGCTCCCTCTTATGTCTAGGAGCTGGGGTGTTTTGGTCCCAAAAGTTGTAGAGGACCTCTTCTGGATGGTATGTAATCTTGGGCACTACCGCTACCATGACACAGAATTCCCTGCTCTGGTTGAAGACAGCCAAGTGGAGACAGGGCATTAGCCCAGTCTGTGAGCACACCCACCATCCCCCAGTGTCAGGTATGACGTAGGTCTTATTGGCGAAGTTGGTATCATCACCAGTCTTGGTGCACAAGGTTTGTTTATCCGTAGGGACCATGCCTAAGCAGGTCCCCGAACCCCATACTTCTTTCATGGTAAGGCCCACCTTGTAGTCTCCCCAAGAGCACTGCGGTGGGTTGGACAGAATGGATAAGTTGTAGGTAGCATTTAAGCCCACGGCCTCATAGTAAGGTGGATGTAGGGTGTAGCAAAGCCAGCAGGATTGGGTCGTGTTAGGATTGGAGTGGTTGAGGGCCTTGTAAGTTTCTTTGACTAAGGCCCATACGGGTTCCTGAGTCTCTAGCGGGTCAGTCCGGGTCAGCTGAAGGGAGGGTATGAGGGTAGGTGAGGTCACAACATTTGTGGCGTTTGTCCCCCATGGTGAGGGGCGGGGAGGTGCAATAACCTGGTTGGGCCCCACAGCATGGGCCTGAACAGGTTCTATTGTCTGACTAACAACCAGAATTCCCCCTGGCTTTGCTTCAAACCACTCAGCATAGAGTTGGAAGCCCCATGATAGCCCGGATACCCAAGACCTCTCCAGTTTAGCCGCTTCCTGGTTGAACATTACTTTCACCTGAGCAATCCCGCGATAGGGTCGGACAAACGAGAAATTGACTAGGTCCCGTTCCCGACCTCCCATCTCCATCTCCCATCATTGGAGGTGACACAGCTCCAGGACCAAAAGAAATAATGTTGCAGTCCTCCACAAGTCTCCCAACTATGTGTCTTTAGGTGTCCGGGACATGCCCAGAACCCAAAGTTTCTGGTCCAGATAGCTGACCAAGAAGTCTTTATAAGGTCTTTGAGGTTGAAATACAGATCTGGCCACCACATACTAGGGGGGTGAATTCCAGTGGTCAAATTGAGTACCTCGCGAGTCAGTCCGTTCCGGAGCGTCCAAGTGATCTGAAAGGACTGGTGGGGGTTTTGGTTGGTGTGTCCCCCTTCCTCCAGGACCCCCAGTACCCCCAGAACAACCCAGAGTAGAGAGCCCCGCATTGTTCCAAGGTTGGGGTGAAAAGGGGTGCGGTGGATAACCAGCCTCGGGGGTCCTGTGAGGATGGAGCTGGTAACCAGGTCAGGGTGTCCCAAGGGAAGAGCACTCCAGGAGTAGGAAGCAGATGGTCAGGTATGTGAGGGCTAGGGACAGTCGAAGAGTGGGGGACCAATCCTTCGGTTTCTCTCCATCTCTCTCTTCCTTGCTCTTTCCTTTCCCTTCTGTCACACTCTCTAATTCCTTTCTGTCTCTTGTCTCTCACTCTTTCAGTTTCAGTCTTTATCCTTCTTCCTTCCTTCCCCTTTCTCCGCCACTCTATCTCTCCTTCCTACTTTCTTTTGCTTTCTCTTCTTTTCTTCTCTCACTTCCTCTCTGCCCTTGCTCTCTTCCCCCTTGTTCTTTCCTTCCCTCGTCTCCCTTCCTCTCTGTCCTACTCCTTCTGTCCTCTCTCTCGGTTGCTCTCCCTAATGTCTTCCCGGGGCCACCCCTGTCTCCGGGAGACCCGGGGGAGCTCGTCTAAGTCGGGTCAGGTGATACCAGGGCTCGTGTACTAGGAGTTTGGCGGCTGTAGGAGTGGTGAGGATTACAGTATGGGGTCCCGTCCAGCGAGGCTGTAGTGGGCGGGGACTCAGGGTTTTCAGCAGTACCTGATCTCCTGGTGCCAGAGGCCGGGTGGGCCCCACGTCGTCTGTTGGTTGTGGCAGGACCCGGTCTGCGTGTTCCCTCAGCGAGGATTGTAGGAGGGAGAAGAGGGGGAGGTATCCCGCGAGTGGGGGAGCCTCTCCCTCAGGGAGGTGAGTCAGGAGATAGGGCCTGCCGTAGAGCAGTTCAAAAGGGGTCAAACCTGTTTTGGAGTGCGGTGTGATGCGAATGCAAGTGAGCGCCCGAGGAAGGAGGTCGACCCAAGACAGGCTTGCCTCAGAACTGCGGCTGTCTTGGTCAGATGTGTCTTGATGATGCCGTTCACCCCGCTCTACCTTGCCTGACGATTGGGGCCGATAGGGGATGTGAAGATGCCAGCCGGTACCTAGGGCCGCAGCCACTTGCTGAGAGATCTGCAAGATAAATGCAGGCCCATTGTCAGAATGGAGAGAATTTGGCAACCCAAATCTGGGAATGAGATGGGCCGTCAAGACCTCCACCACTGCCGCTGCCGTCTCCCGGGCTGTGGGGAAGGCCTCGACCCATCCTGAAAAGGTGTCCACCAAGACCAGCAGATAGCAGTAGGTTCGATGTCTGGGCATGTGGGTGAAGTGGGATGGCAAAAAGGCATCCCTGTGAAATGGGAGGTCTGAGGAGGTATGGAAGAAAGGAGGGTGTAGGGGCTAGGGACAAGTGGATGGGCAGGGATCACCGCCGCATTGATCAGGTGGAGATCCTGCACTAGCCGGTAGTCTCCTGAAGCCTTCCGAACAGGGAGGATAGGCGTGTTACAGGGGGAGGTCGTGGGGATCAGGAGACCCTGTCCCATGAGATGGTCAATGATGGGCTTTAGCCCTCTGAGGTTGCGAGTAGATAAAGGAAACTGGGACCAGGCTGGGAAACAGGTGGGGTCCCTTAGCCGGATGAGGACTGGAGGGTGGGACACTCGGGTGTCCCAGACCTCAGGATTAACAGAAGGGGTTGGAGGGTCAACCAGTAGCATTAGGAAGGCCCCTGACATGGGAGCCGACCCTGGAGCTAACTGAAGAGTGGCCTTCAGCTTAGCCAGTATATCTGTTCCCAAGAGAGGAGTAGGGCAGGAGGGGATGACCAGAAAGGAGTGGGTAAATAGACAGGAATCTAACTGACAGGAAAGTGGTTGGGTTTGGAGCAGACACGAGGGTTGGCCATCAATGCCCATAACCAAAACCTGGGAAGGACATAAAGTGCCTCCGAAAGAGGAAGGACCGAATAGGTAGGAAACTGATGGACTTACCCGCTACCTGGAGCGTTACCCTGGGCTCGGCTTGGGTTATTGGGGTCCCTGAGTCTGGGCGGCGTCAGTCACCATTGAAGTTCAGCAGCTCCAAAGCCGAAGGAGGGCAGGAGGTCTCCCTGGGGCGCTCTGGTCCCTGGCCCCTAGAGGTCAAGGCCAGAGAGGCCTGGGGACAGTCACTAGCCCAGTGTCCTCGTTGTTTGCACAACGGGCACAGCTTGGAAGGAGGTTGCGGATTGGGGCACATCCTGGCCCAGTGCCCTTCTTGGCCGCAATTGAAGCAGGCCCCCGGAGGGGCGTTTTGGGGCCTCGAGCCTGCCGCCAGCCGCAGGGCCGCTACCAAGGCCTGGGTTTGCTGGTTTAGGAGGCTTGCCTGAAATTCGGCCTTTTGCTTGAGCCTTGCCTTTCGGCTGGCCTCAGCAGTTTCCTCGCGGGCATGGTAGACCTTAAAAGCCATTTTTACCAGGTCTCGGATAGGGGTCTGAGGGCCGTCCTCAGCCTTGGCCAACTTTTTCCGGATATCGGGGGCAGACTGAGAGATAAAACGATTGGCCAAGGTGGCCGCCCCGATAGGGGACTCAGGTGACAGCCTGGTGTATTGGACGAGGGCCTCGGTCAGCAGATTAAGGAACATGGCTGGGTTTTCGTCGGGCCCCTGGGTCACCTCATCTAGTTTGAGGAGATTTACAACCTTGTGAGAGGACGTTTCCATCCCATCGAGGATGCACTCGATCATATAGCGTACTCGCAGCTAGCCGCCACCCCTTTCCTGGTAGTTCCAATCAGGGTCAGTGTCGGGAACCGCCTGAGCCCCTGGGGGGCGCTCGGGGGAGGGGTTGGCATAGTGCCGCTGGTCGGCCTGAGCCTTGGCTGCCGTCCAGATGGCCTGCCTCTCCTCGAGGGTGGTGGTAGACCCCAGGATGACATATATGTCCTGCCATGTCAAGGCATAGGCACGGGTCAGACCAGTAAACTGCTTAAAGTACTGAGTGGGGTTGGAGGAGAAGGAACCCAGTTTGGCCTCAATCTGTGCCAAGTCTTGGAGGGAGAAGGGGACATGGACTTGGGCTAGACCCTCAACTCCGGCTACTTGTCGGAGAGGGAGTAGCGGGGCTGGGGGAGGGGGAAGGGAGGCTCTCGGAGGGTTGCTGTGGGAGCGAGTGTGGGAGCTAACCGGGGAAGGGGAGGGAGTGACGGGGGAAGAGGAGGATACAAGATAGGGTTAAGGGCCGGAGGATCCGGGACCGGCGGTGGAGTCTCGGGGGCGGGAGCAGAAGTAGGAGAGTCCAGAGTGGAAGGGGAGGTAGCAGAAACCGGAGTGGAAGGGGTAAGGGCCGTGGGAGAGGTATAGGGAGGAGGGGCCACCAGATCTTCCGGGGGAACAGAGAAAACAGAGGACTCAGAGACGGGAGGAGCTGGTTTGGCCCAGGAGGGTGGAATAGGGGGAGCCAGGATAAGCAGGATTTGGCGGGGAGTGCACGAGGTGCACAGGGTGGGGCGAAAGCGCAACGCCCAAAAGGCCTGAACATAGGGGGCCTCAGGCCATTTTCCCGTTCTCCGGCAGTAGTTATCTAAATCACGGAGGACGTCAAAGTCAAATGTCCCTGTGGCTGGCCACCGTGAGCCAATATGGCGGATGTATCCCTTTAGTTTTAGGGTCCGCAGGTTAGCCAGCAGGCCCTCTAAGGGGGTGGAATATTGGGGATCGGGTTTGGAGGCCGTCGATCCCATGGCGATCACCAAACGGAGACTAACCCCCGCTGCCCGAACGTCTTCGGGTGCCAAGGGAAGCCGGAGGATCCGCACAGGAAGAGGAAGGCCGAAGCCGGAGGCCAAAGCCGGAGGTCTACACAGCCATTCGGGACGTCTCCCTCACGAGCTGGTGACCGGGAGGGCCCAGTAAGTGCACACCCGTTACTGGGTCCTAGGAAGTGGTCGCCAGGGAGGGCGGGCTCCAAAAGCCGAAGGGACTTACCCCGTATCCTGCTGTCCGGGGGGTTGGTCAGCCACCTGGGTCCGGGGGCTACCGTGGTGGTGGAGCTCGAGGGGGCCTCAACGGCGAATGCCGGAAGCCCTCACCTCGAGCCCCACGTTGGGCGCCAGATGTAAGAAACGCCACGGGAAGAAGGAGCCACCCCTATGGACCGTTGATCAGGGCCTTTTATTGGGCAGTCACTCTCGGGCAGAACTCCCGGGGGCGGGTAAGCAAGGAAGCAAGGGGGGGGGGTCTGCGAAGCAAAGGGAGTCTGCGAGGTAAAGGGGTCTGCGGGGTAAAGGGAGTCTGCGGGGGGAAAAGGAGTCTGCAGAGTCTGTGAGGGTGGGGAAGGGTTTTATAGTCTGGGCCAGGGCTCCCATATAAGGAAGAAAACGCGGGCTCAGTGGTGATTGGTGTCCAAGGGCTCCATGTCAGCTCCTGATTGGACGGCGAGGGCTTCATGTCGGCTCCTGATTGGTCGGCTTGGTTGCCAGCCCGTCTCCGGGCGTGTCTGCAGCGCCCTCTGCCGGGACATGTCCCGACATGCCCGGGCATGCCCAGGCATGCCTCAACACGCCTGACCTTGCCCTGACCTTTTCACCCTGACCTCGCCCTGACCTTTCAACCACTATAATGGCAGAAAGCAAAGATGAACTAAAGAGCCTTTTGATGAGGGTGAAAGAGGAGAGTGAAAAAGCTGGCTTAAAACTCAATATTGAAAAAAACTAAGATCATGGTATATGGTCCCATCACTTCATGGCAAATAGGGAAAAAGTGGAAACAGTAGCAGATTTTATTTTCTTGGGCTCCAAAATCACTGTGGATGGTAACTGCAGCCACTAAATTAAAAGACACTTTCTCCTTGGAAGAAAAGCTATGATCAAGTGGCATATGTCACTTGATAAAAGCTATGTCTAAGTGACAGCATATTAAAAAGCAGAGACATCACTTTGCTGACAAAGGTCTGTATAATTCAAGTCATCATTTTCTAGTAGTCAAGAACGGACGTGAGAACTGGACCATAAAGAAGGCTGAGAGCTGAAGAATTGATGCTTTTGAACTGTGGAACTGGAGAAGACTCTTAAGAGTCTCATGGACAGCAAAGAGATCAAACCAGTCACACCTAAAGGAAATCAACCCTGACTATTCATTGGAAGGACTGAAGCGGAAGCTCTGATACTTTGGACATGTGATGCAAAGAGCCAACTCATTGGAAAAGACCATGATGCTGGGAAGAATTGAGGGTAGGAGGAGAAGTGGGTGACAGAAGATGAGATGGCTGTATGGCTTCACCGACTCAATGGACATGAGTTTGAGCAAACTACAGGAGACAGTGAAGAACAGGGAAGTATGGTTTGCTGCAGTCCACAGGGTCACAAAGAGTTGGACACAACTTAGCAACTGAAAAACAGTGACCTCAGAGATGAATAATATAATACTAGTTAGCTCTTTAATCTAAATCAGTACTTTTTTATTGCTATTTTGTTATCGTTTTCATATTCATTAACTTATTTTTAATATTATTTTGCTATTTATAACTTACTATTATATCAAGAAATTACATTTGGAGTCTTTCTCCCATCTTCTATGGAAGAAAATTATTATTACCGGAAAAAGTATCTATTAAAAATATATTCTGTGAGTCTCATTCACAAAAGTATAATATTGGCAAAGGAAGAATTATTAAAATAGTCTCCTAAACTGAAGAAAGTTAATGAGACATGATTTAACTGAAATGAAATTGGAAGTGGTCAAACAGGAGATAGCAAGAGTGAACGTCGAAATTCTAGGAGTCAGCGAACTAAAATGGACTGGAATGGGTGAATTTAACTCAGATGACCTAACCTGCCTCTTTAGAAATCTGTATGCAGGTCAGGAAGCAACAGTTAGAACCGGGCATGGAACAACACACTGGTTCCAAATAGGAAAAGGTGTACGTCAAGGCTGTATATTGTCACTCTGCTTATTTAACTTCTATGCAGAGTACATCATGAGACACGCTGGACTGGAAGAAACACAAGCTGGAATCAAGATTGCCAGGAGAAATATCAATAACCTCAGATATGCAGATGACACCACCCTTATGGCAGAAAGTGAAGAGGAGCTAAAAAGCCTCTTGATGAAAGTGAAAGAGGAGAGTGAAAAAGTTGGCTTAAAACTCAACATTCAGAAAACGAAGATCATGGCATCCGGTCCCATCACTTCATGGGAAATAGACGGGGAAACGGGAAACAGTGTCAGACTTTTTTGGCGGGGGGGGGGGGGGGGGCTCCAAAATCACCGCAGATGGTGGTTGCAGCCATGAAATTAAAAGAGGCTTACTCCTTGAAAGGAAAGTTATGACCAACCTAGATAGCATATTCAAAAGCAGGGACATTACTTTGCTGACTAAGGTCCGTCTATCAAGG
>NW_017211567.1:0-17614 GCF_001704415.2 Capra hircus
ACCATTTCCGCTGAGGCTTCTCGAGGCTAATCACACCTAAAGAACTGGGGGTCCTTCACACCCTTGCTGCAACTCAAGAAGTTCCCCGACTTACCCGTCTCCACTCGAAAGGAAGCACGAGAGTCCCGCCACATCCAGAGGAGACCCGTTTCTGCCTCCTAGCTCGAGAGGAGGGATCCTTTCCCTGCGTGGTCGGGAAAGAATTCCCGGCGTTCCGTCGCATCTCAAGAGGAGGCGCTCTCCACAGGAAAGGCGAGAGGAACTCCAGGGTCGTGCCACCATTCCAGAGTCCCCCAGATGCTCAGTCCATAACAGGGAAACCAGTTTCCCAGCACTGCCTCGACTTTCAAGCCAAGGACGACTCACAACACGGTGGCACGTGGGACAGCCCAGTGGGTAAACGTCGTGGGAAATCCTCGTGGCAAAGCCTCGTGAGAAAGCCTCCACGGAAAGCCACAGATTCCTGGATCCACGCGAAGGGAAGCGTGACACTGATGCTACAGCTCTGGAGGAAATTGCACGTGCATGCATCCACTAGAAAGAGGACTGACTCACCTGGGAGACTCCAGAAGTACCCAAGGTCCATGTAAGCACTGGAGAGGTTTTCTCAGGTTCCGGCACCGACTCCACACAAGGTATAAGGCGCCGGCATCGACGGGAGAGGAATCCCGAGAGGCCCCGAGCAACTCGCATGGTGACTGGCCTTTCCTGAGGCCACCAGAGCGGGTCCCTGAGGACCCCGTCTTAAGTCCACAGCACCTGCCGCAACTCGAGAAAATTCAGGAGGTTCTCCCCTTCAGGCGACATGAGGCCCATTTGTGCTGAGGCGTCTCGAGACTAATCACACCTAACCTCTGGAACTTCCAAAGGTCTTTCACACCCTTGCTGCAACTCAAGAAGTTCCCGACATACCCGTTTCCCTCGAGAGGAAGCACGAGAGTCCCGCCCACATCCAGAGGAGCCCCGTTTCCGCCTCATAGTTCCAGAGGAGGGATCCTTTCCCTAGTGGTCGGGTAAGTATTCCTGGCGTTCCCGTCGCATCTCAAGAGGAGGCGCTCTCCACAGGAAAGGCGAGAGGAACTCCAGGGTCGTGCCACCATTCCCAGAGTCCCCCAGATGCTCAGTCCATGCCAGGGAAACCAGTTTTCCCTGCACTGCCTCGACTTTCAAGCCGAGGATCGACTCATACAACGGTGGCACGTGGGACAGCCCTGTGGGAAAGCCTCGTGGGAAAGGCCTCATGGGAAAGCCTCGAGGTAAAGCCCCTGATCCCTTGATCCACAAGAAGGGAAGCGTGACACTCCTGCTACAGCTCGGGAGCTGCACGTGCATGCCCCCACTCGAGACGAGGACTGACTCCCCTGGGAGACTCCAGAAGTACCCCAAGATCCATGTCAGCACTGGAGAGGAATCTCAGGTTCCGGCACCGATTCCACACAAGATCTTAGGCCCCGGCATCGAGGGGAGAGGAATCCCGAGAGGCCCCCGAGCAACTCCCATGGGGACTGGCCTTTCATGAGGCCACGCAGCGCGGGTCCCTCAGGTCCCTTCGTAAGTCGAGAGCACCTGCCGCAACTTGAGAAAATTCAGGAGGTTCTCCGCCTCCAGGCGAGATGAGCCCCATTTCCGATGAGGCGTCTCGAGGCTAATCACACCTAAGCTCTGGAACTTCCAAAGGGTCCTTCACACCCTTCCTGCAACTCAAGAAGTTCCCCAACATACCCGTCTCCACTCGAGAGGAAGCACGAGAGTCCCGCCCACATACCAGAGGAGCCCGTTTCCGCTCCTAGCTCGAGAGGTGGGATCCTTTCGCTGCGTGGTCCGGGAAAGAATTCCCGGCGTTCCCGGTCGCATTTCAAGAGGAGGGCGCTCTCCACAGGAAAGGCGAGAGTAACTCCAGGGTCATGCTACCATTCCCAGAGTCCCCCAGATGTCTCAGTCCATTCCAGGGAAACCTGTTTTCCCTGTACTGCCTCGACTTTCAAGCCGAGGATCGACTCACACCACGGTGGCACGTGGGACAGCCCTGTGGGAAAGCCTCGTGGGAAAGCCTCGAGGGAAAGCGGCAGATCCCTTGATCCACGCGAAGGGAAGCGTGACACTGCTGCTACAGCTCGGGAGGAATGCGCACGTGCATGCCCCACTCGAGACGAGGACTGACTCCCCTGGGGAGACTCCCAGAAGTAGCCCAAGATCAATGTCAGCACTGGAGAGGAATCCTCACGTTCCAGCACCGACTCCAAGCAAGGTCTTAGGCGCTGGCATCTACGGGAGAGGAATCCCGAGAGGCACTTGAGCAACTCGCATGGGGTCGGCCTTTCCTGAGGCCGCCAGAGAGGGTCCCTGAGGTCCCCGTCGTAACTTGAGAGCACCTGCCACAACTCGAGAAAATCCAGGAAGTTCTCCCCTCCAGGCGAGATGAGGCCCGTTTCCGTTGAAGCGTCTCGAGGCTAATCACATCTAACCTCTGGAACTTCGAAAGGGTCCTTCACACCCTTGCTGCAACTCAAGAAGTTCCCCGACATACCCGTCTCCACTCGAGAGGAAGCACGAGAGTCCCGCCCACATCCAGAGGAGCCCCGTTTCCCCCTCCTAGCTCGAGTGGAGGGATTCCTTTCCCTGCGTGGTGGGGAAAGAATTCCCTGCATTACCGTCGCATCTCAAGAAGAGGCGCTCTCCACAGGAAAGGCGAGAGGAACTCCAGGGTCGTGCCACCATTCCCAGAGTCCCCCAGATGTCTCAGTCCATTCCAGGGAAATCTGTTTTCCCTGCCACTGCCTCGACTTTCAAGCCGAGGATCGACTCACACCACGGTGGCACGTTGGATAGTCCTGTGGGAAAGCCTCGTGGGAAAGCCTCGAGGGAAAGCCACAGGTCCCTTGATCCACGCGAGGGGAAGCGTGACACTGCAGCTACAGCTCGGAAAGAAAGGGCACGTGCATGCCCTCACTCGAGACGAGGACTGACTCCCCTGGGGAGACTCCAGAAGTACCCCAAGATCCATGTCCAGCACTGGAGAGGAATACTCAGGTTCCGGCACCGTCTCCACACAAGGTCTTAGGCCCCAGCATCTACGGAGAGGAATCCCGAGAGGCCCCCGAGCAACTCGCATGGGGACTGGCCTTTCCTGAGGCCACCAGAGCGGGTTCTGACGTCCCTGTCGTAAGACGAGAGCACCTGCCGCAACTCGAGAAAATCCAGGAGGTTCGCCCTCCAGGCGAGATGAGGCCCATTTCTGCTGAGGCGTCTGGAGGCTAATCACATCTAACCTCTGGAACTTCCAAAGGGTCCTTCACACCCTTGCTGCAACTCAAGAAGTTCCCCGACATACCCGTCTCCACTCGAGAGGAAGCACGAGAGTCCCGCCCACATCCAGAGGAGCCCCGTTTCCGCCTCCTAGCTCGAGAGGAGGGATCCTTTCCCTGGCGTGGTTCGGGAAAGAATTCCCGGCATTCCCGTCGCAAGTCAAGAGGAGGCGCTCTCCACAGGAAAGGCGAGAGGAACTCCAGGGTCGTGCCACCATTCGCAGAGTCCCCCAGATTCTCAGTCCATTCCAGGGAAACCTGTTTTCCCTGGCACTGCCTCGACTTTCAAGCCGAGGATCGACTCACACCACGGTGGCACGTGGGACAGTCCTGTGGGAAAGCCTCGTGGGAAAGCCTCGTGGGAAAGCCTCGAGGGAAAGCCCACTGATGCCTTGATCCACGCGAAGGGAAGCGTGACACTGCTGCTACAGCTCGGGAGGAAAGAGCACGTGCATGCCCCCACTCGAGACGAGGACTGACTCTCCTGGGGAGACTCCAGAAGTACCCCAAGATCCATGTCAGCACTGGAGAGGAATCCACAGGTTTCGGCACCGACTCCACTCAAGGTCTTAGGCCCCGGCATCGAGGGGAGAGGAATCCCGAGAGGCCCCCGAGCAACTCGCATGGTGGACTGGCCTTTCCTGAGGCCACCAGAGCGGGTCCCTGAGGTCCCGTCGTAAGTCGAGAGCACCTGCCGCAACTCGAGAAAATCCAGGAGGTTCTCCCCTCCAGGCGAGATGAGGACCATTTCCGCTGAGGCTTCTCGAGGCTAATCACACCTAACCTCTGGAACTTCCAAAGGGTCCTTCACACCCTTGCTGCAACTCAAGAAGTTCCCCGACTTACCCGGCTCCACTCGAAAGGAAGCACGAGAGTCCCGCCCACATCCAGAGGAGACCCGTTTCCTGCCTCCTAGCTCGAGAGGAGGGATCCTTTCCCTGCGTGGTCGGGAAAGAATTCCCGGCGTTCCCGTCGCATCTCAAGAGGAGGCGCTCTCCACAGGAAAGGCGAGAGGAACTCCAGGGTCGTGCCACCATTCCCAGAGTCCCCCAGATGTCTCAGTCCATTACCAGGGAAACCAGTTTTCCCTAGCACTGCCTCGACTTTCAAGCCGAGGATCGACTCACAACCACGGTGGCACGTGGGACAGCCCAGTGGGTAAACGTCGTGGGAAAGCCTCGTGGCAAAGCCTCGTGAGAAAGCCTCCACGGAAAGCCACAGATTCCTGGATCCACGCGAAGGGAAGCGTGACACTGCTGCTACAGCTCTGGAGGAAATTGCACGTGCATGCATCCACTAGAGACGAGGACTGACTCACCTGGGAGACTCCAGAAGTACCCCAAGGTCCATGTAAGCACTGGAGAGGTTTTCTCAGGTTCCGGCACCGACTCCACACAAGGTATAAGGCGCCAGGCATCGACGGGAGAGGAATCCCGAGAGGCCCCGAGCAACTCGCATGGTGACTGGCCTTTCCTGAGGCCACCAGAGCGGGTCCCTGAGGACCCCGTCTTAAGTCCACAGCACCTGCCGCAACTCGAGAAAATTCAGGAGGTTCTCCCCTTCAGGCGACATGAGGCCCATTTGTGCTGAGGCGTCTCGAGACTAATCACACTAACCTCTGGAACTTCCAAAGGCGTCTTTCACACCCTTGCTGCAACTCAAGAAGTTCCCCGACATACCCGTTCCACTCGAGAGGAAGCACGAGAGTCCCGCCCACATCCAGAGGAGCCCCGTTTCCGCCTCATAGTTCCAGAGGAGGGATCCTTTCCCTAGCGTGGTCGGGTAAGTATTCCTGGCGTTCCCGTCGCATCTCAAGAGGAGGCGCTCTCCACAGGAAAGGCGAGAGGAACTCCAGGGTCGTGCCACCATTCCCAGAGTCCCCCAGATGTCTCAGTCCATGCCAGGGAAACCAGTTTTCCCTGCACTGCCTCGACTTTCAAGCCGAGGATCGACTCATACCAACGGTGGCACGTGGACAGCCCTGTGGGAAAGCCTCGTGGGAAAGCCTCGATGGGAAAGCCCGAGGTAAATCCCTTGATCCACGCAAGAAGGGAAGCGTGACACTGCCTGCTACAGCTCGGAGAAGCGCACGTGCATGCCCCCACTCGAGACGAGGACTGACTCCCCTGGGGAGACTCCAGAAGTACCCCAAGATCCATGTCAGCACTGGAGAGGAATCCTCAGGTTCCGGCACCGACTCCACACAAGGTCTTAGGCCCCGGCATCGACGGGAGAGGAATCCCGAGAGGCCCCGAGCAACTCGCCATGGGGACTGGCCTTTCCTGAGGCCACCAGAGCGGGTCCCTGAGGTCCCTGTCGTAAGTCGAGAGCACCTGCCGCAACTCGAGAAAATCCAGGAGGTTCTCCCCTCCAGGCGAGATGAGGCCCATTTCCGCTGAGGCGTCTCGAGGCTAATCACATCTAACCTCTGGAACTTCCAAAGGGTCCTTCACACCCTTGCTGCAACTCAAGAAGTTCCCCGACATACCCGTCTCCACTCGAGAGGAAGCACGAGAGTCCCGCCCACATCCAGAGGAGCCTCCGTTTCCGCCTCCTAGCTCGAGAGGAGGGATCCTTTCCCTGCGTGGTCGGGAAAGAATTCCCGGCGTTCCCGTCGCATCTCAAGTAGGAGGCGCTCTCCACAGGAAAGGCGAGAGGAACTCCAGGGTCGTGCCACCATTCCCAGAGTCCCCCAGATGTCTCAGTCCATTCCAGGGAAACCTGTTTTCCCTGCACTGCCTCGACTTTCAAGCCGAGGATCGACTCACACCACGGTGGCACGTGGGACAGCCCTGTGGGAAAGCCTCGTGGGAAAGCCTCGAGGGAAAGCCCAGATCCCTTGATCCACGCGAAGGGAAGCGTGACACTGCTGCTACAGCTCGGGAGGAAAGCGCACGTGCATGCCCCCACTCGAGACGAGGACTGACTCCCCTGGGGAGACTCCAGAAGTACCCCAAGATCCATGTCAGCACTGGAGAGGAATCCTCAGGTTCCGGCACCGACTCCACACAAGGTCTTAGGCCCCGGCATCGACGGGAGAGGAATCCCGAGAGGCCCCCGAGCAACTCGCATGGGACTGGCCTTTCCTGAGGCCACCAGAGCGGGTCCCTGAGGTCCCCGTCGTAAGTCGAGAGCACCTGCCGCAACTCGAGAAAATCCAGGAGGTTCTCCCCTCCAGGCGAGATGAGGCCCATTTCCGCTGAGGCGTCTCGAGGCTAATCACATCTAACATCTGGAACTTCCAAAGGGTCCTTCACACCCTTGCTGCAACTCAAGAAGTTCCCCGACATACCCGTCTCCACTCGAGAGGAAGCACGAGAGTCCCGCCCACATCCAGAGGAGCCCCGTTTCCGCCTCCTAGCTCGAGAGGAGGGATCCTTTCCCTGCGTGGTCGGGAAAGAATTCCCGCGTTTCCGTCGCATCTCAAGAGGAGGCGCTCTCCACAGGAAAGGCGAGAGGAACTCCAGGGTCGTGCCACCATTCCCAGAGTCCCCCAGATGTCTCAGTCCATTCCAGGGAAACCTGTTTTCCCTGCACTGCCTCGACTTTCAAGCCGAGGATCGACTCACACCACGGTGGCACGTGGGACAGCCCTGTGGGAAAGCCTCGTGGGAAAGCCTCGTGGAAAGCCTCGAGGGAAAGCCACAGATCCCTTGATCCACGCGAAGGGAAGCGTGACACTGCTGCTACAGCTCGGGAGGAAAGCGCACGTGCATGCCCCACTCGAGACGAGGACTGACTCCCCTGGGGAGACTCCAGAAGTACCCCAAGATCCATGTCAGCACTGGAGAGGAATCCTCAGGTTCCGGCACCGACTCCACACAAGGTCTTAGGCCCCAGGCATCGACGGGAGAGGAATCCCGAGAGGCCCCCGAGCAACTCGCATGGGGACTGGCCTTTCCTGAGGCCACCAGAGCGGGTCCCTGAGGTCCCCGTCGTAAGTCGAGAGCACCTGCCGCAACTCGAGAAAATCCAGGAGGTTCTCCCCTCCAGGCGAGATGAGGCCCATTTCCGCTGAGGCGTCTCGAGGCTAATCACATCTAACCTCTGGAACTTCCAAAGGGTCCTTCACACCCTTGCTGCAACTCAAGAAGTTCCCCGACATACCCGTCTCCACTCGAGAGGAAGCACGAGAGTCCCGCCCACATCCAGAGGAGCCCCGTTTCCGCCTCCTAGCTCGAGAGGAGGGATCCTTTCCCTGCGTGTTCGGGAAAGAATTCCCGGCGTTTCCCGTCGCATCTCAAGAGGAGGCGCTCTCCACAGGAAAGGCGAGAGGAACTCCAGGGTCGTGCCACCATTCCCAGAGTCCCCCAGATGTCTCAGTCCATTCCAGGGAAACCTGTTTTCCCTGCACTGCCTCGACTTTCAAGCCGAGGATCGACTCACACCACGGTGGCACGTGGGACAGCCCTGTGGGAAAGCCTCGTGGGAAAGCCTCGTGGGAAAGCCTCGAGGGAAAGCCACAGATCCCTTGATCCACGCGAAGGGAAGCGTGACACTGCTGCTACAGCTCGGGAGGAAAGCGCACGTGCATGCCCCCACTCGAGACGAGGACTGACTCCCCTGGGGAGACTCCAGAAGTACCCCAAGATCCATGTCAGCACTGGAGAGGAATCCTCAGGTTCCGGCACCGACTCCACACAAGGTCTTAGGCCCCGGCATCGACGGGAGAGGAATCCCGAGAGGCCCCGAGCAACTCGCATGGGGACTGGCCTTTCCTGAGGCCACCAGAGCGGGTCCCTGAGGTCCCGTCGTAAGTCGAGAGCACCTGCCGCAACTCGAGAAAATCCAGGAGGTTCTCCCCTCCAGGCGAGATGAGGCCCATTTCCGCTGAGGCGTCTCGAGGCTAATCACATCCTAACCTCTGGAACTTCCAAAGGGTCCTTCACACCCTTGCTGCAACTCAAGAAGTTCCCCGACATACCCGTCTCCACTCGAGAGGAAGCACGAGAGTCCCGCCCACATCCAGAGGAGCCCCGTTTCCGCCTCCTAGCTCGAGAGGAGGGATCCTTTCCCTGCGTGGTCGGGAAAGAATTCCCGGCGTTCCCGTCGCATCTCAAGAGGAGGCAGCTCTCCACAGGAAAGGCGAGAGGAACTCCAGGGTCGTGCCACCATTCCCAGAGTCCCCCAGATGTCTCAGTCCATTCCAGGGAAACCTGTTTTCCCTGCACTGCCTCGACTTTCAAGCCGAGGATCGACTCACACCACGGTGGCACGTGGGACAGCCCTGTGGGAAAGCCTCGTGGGAAAGCCTCGTGGGAAAGCCTCGAGGGAAAGCCACAGATCCCTTGATCCACGCGAAGGGAAGCGTGACACTGCTGCTACAGCTCGGGAGGAAAGCGCACGTGCATGCCCCCACTCGAGACGAGGACTGACTCCCTGGGGAGACTCCAGAAGTACCCCAAGATCCATGTCAGCACTGGAGAGGAATCCTCAGGTTCCGGCACCGACTCCACACAAGGTCTTAGGCCCCGGCATCGACGGGAGAGGAATCCCGAGAGGCCCCGAGCAACTCGCATGGGGACTGGCCTTTCCTGAGGCCACCAGAGCGGGTCCCTGAGGTCCCCGTCGTAAGTCGAGAGCACCTGCCGCAACTCGAGAAAATCCAGGAGGTTCTCCCCTCCAGGCGAGATGAGGCCCATTTCCGCTGAGGCGTCTCGAGGCTAATCACACCTAACCTCTGGAACTTCCAAAGGGTCCTTCACACCCTTGCTGCAACTCAAGAAGTTCCCCGACATACCCGTCTCCACTCGAGAGGAAGCACGAGAGTCCCGCCCACATCCAGAGGAGCCCCGTTTCCGCCTCCTAGCTCCGAGAGGAGGGATCCTTTCCCTGCGTGGTCGGGAAAGAATTCCCGGCGTTCCCGTCGCATCTCAAGAGGAGGCGCTCTCCACAGGAAAGGCGAGAGGAACTCCAGGGTCGTGCCACCATTCCCAGAGTCCCCCAGATGTCTCAGTCCATTCCAGGGAAACCTGTTTTCCCTGCACTGCCTCGACTTTCAAGCCGAGGATCGACTCACACACGGTGGCACGTGGGACAGCCCTGTGGGAAAGCCTCGTGGGAAAGCCTCGTGGGAAAGCCTCGAGGAAAGCCACAGATCCCTTGATCCACCGAAGGGAAGCGTGACACTGCTGCTACAGCTCGGGAGGAAAGCGCACGTGCATGCCCCCACTCGAGACGAGGACTGACTCCCCTGGGGAGACTCCAGAAGTACCCCAAGATCCATGTCAGCACTGGAGAGGAATCCTCAGGTTCGCACCGACTCCACACAAGGTCTTAGGCCCCGGCATCGACGGGAGAGGAATCCCGAGAGGCCCCGAGCAACTCGCATGGGGACTGGCCTTTCCTGAGGCCACCAGAGCGGGTCCCTGAGGTCCCCGTCGTAAGTCGAGAGCACCTGCCGCAACTCGAGAAAATCCAGGAGGTTCTCCCCTCCAGGCGAGATGAGGCCCATTTCCGCTGAGGCGTCTCGAGGCTAATCACACCTAACATCTGGAACTTCCAAGGGTCCTTCACACCCTTGCTGCAACTCAAGAAGTTCCCCGACATACCCGTCTCCACTCGAGAGGAAGCACGAGAGTCCCGCCCACATCCAGAGGAGCCCCGTTTCCGCCTCCTAGCTCGAGAGGAGGGATCCTTTCCCTGCGTGGTCGGGAAAGAATTCCCGGCGTTCCGTCGCATCTCAAGAGGAGGCGCTCTCCACAGGAAAGGCGAGAGGAACTCCAGGGTCGTGCCACCATTCCCAGAGTCCCCAGATGTCTCAGTCCATTCCAGGGAAACCTGTTTTCCCTGCACTGCCTTCGACTTTCAAGCCGAGGATCGACTCACAACCACGGTGGCACGCCCTGTGGGAAGCCCTCGTGGGAAAGCCTCGAGGGAAAGCCACAGATCCCTTGATCCACGCGAAGGGAAGCGCTGACACTGCTGCTACAGCTCGGGAGGAAAGCGCACGTGCATGCCCCCACTCGAGACGAGGACTGACTCCCCTTGGGCAGACTCCAGAAGTACCCCAAGATCCATGTCAGCACTGGGAGAGGAATCCTCAGGTTCCGGCACCGATTCCACACAAGATCTTAGGGCCCCGGCATCGATGGGAGAGGAATCCCGAGAGGCCCCGAGCAACTCGCATGGGGACTGGACTTTCCTGAGGCCACCAGAGCGGGTCCCTGAGGTCCCCGTCGTAAGTCGAGAGCACCTGCCGCAACTCGAGAAAATCCAGGAGGTTCTCCCCTCCAGGCGAAATGAGGCCCATTTCCGCTGAGGCGTCTCGAGGCTAATCACATCTAACATCTGGAACTTCCAAAGGGTCCTTCACACCCTTGCTGCAACTCAAGAAGTTCTCCTGACATACCCGTCTCCACTCGAGAGGAAGCACGAGAGTCCCGCCCACATCCAGAGGAGCCCCGTTTCCGCCTCCTAGCTCGAGAGGAGGGATCCTTTTCCTGCGTGGTGGGGAAAGAATTCCCCGCGTTCCCGTCGCATCTCAAGTGGAGGCGCTTGCCAGGGTCCAGCCCCGGTGGATCC
Source organism: Capra hircus (assembly GCF_001704415.2). Taxonomy (NCBI): domain Eukaryota; kingdom Metazoa; phylum Chordata; class Mammalia; order Artiodactyla; family Bovidae; genus Capra; species Capra hircus. The sequence goes on from NW_017211567.1 coordinate 10,830, forward strand.
AGGGAATTCGAAGGGTGGACGGCGTTGGTGTGGAAAGACTTGTTTGTTTATTAATGTAAGATTAGGTTAAGAAACTATAGTGTAATAAGAAGATTAAGTGGAGGAAGAGGGCTGAATAGCTTGGTTTTCACGGAAGGCCATTAAAATTCCAGACAAGGAATTTGCACCATCTACGTTTGGCCACCGGCGCCCGCTTGAATATCTAAGGGTGCCTCGCCTTAAGCTCCCTTTCGTGCGGGTCTTAGCAGCCGGGGCAAGTAAGTAGACCTGGCGAGCCTCCGCGCCCCAGATGGAGATTCAGCCTGAAGTTAAAGTAAAGAGCAGAGAGAGGGAAGGGGAGAGAAGAAGAGAGAGAGAGAGACATGGGGGGATCCAGAGTCCCAAGAAACTAGGCCGAGAGACTAGTTCGAGAAACTGGTCCAATCCTTTATTGTTCAGAAGGCCTTTTATACTTTTGATAAAACATGGAGATCAATGGGTAACACAGAATTATGTAGCGTTCGCAGCGCAGACTCTTTCTATACATCATTTTGTATACAAAAGGTCTCTGGTGATTTACATTATCTTCTGGCCAAGAGGCTTGTTAACACTTTTTAGCTCTCTTCCTTAATGAATGTTAATTTTGTTTCCCCTGAAGTGTTTTTTTTAATCTGCATCTCCTTAAAGCATTAAAGTTACATCTCTATAGAACAAAGGTGCAGTGCGATAGAACAAAGGTGCAGTGGGATATAACAAAGAAGGTACTTAACTCGAGGATCTAATGTTGCTAATACTAGGTCTACTACTTGTTTTTCTATATACCAACTATATCTAAAAATAAAGGATATGAAAATTTGGCAGCAAACATTGACTCAACAAATGAAACTTATAATCAGTCCTATTCTAAAGATTTTGACTCCTCGGAAGCCCCTACATTCCTAGGATGTTTTAAGCTTCCTGTGCCTCCTGCGGTCAGGAGGCCTCAAACAAACACACTTGCAGAGTCCTGCAGGCAGGCTAGAAAGCCATCGGAGGGGTTTTTTGGATTGAAACACTCTTTCAAATGCAGTAGACTAAAGCCCTGAATTGACTTTTTCCAGAAAATGTCAGAAGAGTGGAAAAGCAGAGCACAAAAGCCGGCAGATTTTTGTTGGGGTACATGCTTAGGAATTTCCAGAGGGGCCCCTGAAGTCTGAGCACGCCTTGCGTATGTCAGCTTCCTTCCTCATGACCTTGTCACGGGCGGGATTCCTCACAAAGGCTTCCGGCAGGCGCTCTCCACAGGAAAGGCGAGAGGAACTCCAGGGTCGTGCCACCATTCCCAGAGTCCCCCAGATGTCTCAGTCCATTCCAGGGAAACCTGTTTTCCCTGCACTGCCTCGACTTTCAACCCAAGGATCGACTCACACCACGGTGGCACGTGGGACAGCCCTGTGGGAAAGCCTCGTGGGAAAGCCTCCTGGGAAAGCCTCGAGGGAAAGCTACAGATCCGTTGATCCACGCAAAGGGAAGCGCGACACTGCTGCTACAGCTCGGGAGGAAAGCGCACGTGCATGCCCCGACTCGAGACGCGGACTGACTTCCCTGGGGAGACTCCAGAAGTACCCCAAGATCCATGTCAGGGCTGGAGAGGAATCCTCAGGTTCCGGCATCGACTACACACAAGGTCTTAGGCCCCGGCATCGACGGGAGAGGAATCCCGAGAGGCCCCGAGCAATTCGCATGGGGACTGGCATTTCCTGAGGCCACCAGGGCGGTCCCTGAGGTCCCCGTCTTAAGTCCACAGTACCTGCCGCAACTCGAGAAAATCCAGGAGGTTCTCCCCTTCAGGCGAGATGAGGCCCATTTCCCCTGAGGCGTCTCGATGCTAATCACACCTAACCTCTGGAACTTCCAAAGGGTCCTTAACACCCTTGCTGCAACACAAGAAGTTCCTCGACATACCCGTTTCCAATCGAGAGGAAGCACGAGAGTCCCACCCACATCCAGAGGAGCCCCGTTTCCGCTTCATAGTTCCAGAGGAGGGATTCTTTTCCTGTGTGGTCGAGAAAGAATTCCCGGCGATCCCGTCGCATCTCAAGTGGAGGCGCTCACCACAGGAAAGGCGAGAGGAACTCCTGGGTCGTGCCACTATTCCCAGAGTCCCCCAGATGCTCAGTCCATAACAGGGAAACCAGTTTTCCCAGCACTGCCTCGACTTTCAAGCCGAGGATCGACTCACACCACGGTGGTACGTGGGACAGCCCAGTGGGAAAACGTCGTGGGAAAGCCTCGTGGGAAAGCCTCGTGGGAAAGCCTCCAAGGAAAGCCACAGATTCCTGGATCCACGCGAAGGGAAGAGTGACACTGCTGCTACAGCTCTGGAGGAAATTGCACATGCATGCCCCCAATAGATATGAGGACTGACTCACCTGGGAGACTCCAGAAGTACCCCAAGATCCATGTAAGCACTGGAGAGGAATCCTCAGGTTCCGGCACCGACTCCACACAAGGTCTTAGGCGACTGCATCTACGGGAGAGGAATCCCGAGAGGCCCCCGAGCAACTCGCATGGCGTCTGGCCTTTCCTGAGGCCACCAGAGAGGGTCCCTGATGTCCCCGTCATAACTCGAGAGCACCTGCCACAACTCGAGAAAATCCAGGAGGTTCTCCCCTCCAGGCGAGATGAGGCCCATTTCCGCTGAGGGGTCTCGAGGCTAATCACACCTAACCTCTGGAACTTCCAAAGGGTCCTTCACACCCTTGCTGCAACTCAACAAGTTCCCCGACATATCCGTCTCCACTCGAGAGGAAGCACGAGAGTCCCGCCCACATCCAGAGGAGTCCCGTTTCCGCCTCCTAGCTCGAGAGGAGGGATCCTTTCCCTGCGTGGTCGGGAAAGAATTCCCGGGGTTCCCGTCGCATCTCAAGAGGAGGCGCTCTCCACAGGAAAGGCGAGAGGAACTCCTGGGTTGTGCCACCATTCCCAGAGTCCCCCAGATGTCTCAGTCCATTCCAAGGGAAACCTGTTTTCCCTGCACTGCCTCGACTTTCAAGCCGAGAATCGACTCACACCACGGTGGCACGTGGGACAGCCCTGTGGGAAAGCCTCGTGGGAAAGCCTCGTGGGAAAGCCTCGGGGAAAGCCACAGATCCCTTGATCCACGCGAAGGGAAGCGTGACACTGCTGCTTCAGCTCGGGAGCAAATCTCACGTGGATGCGCCAACTCGAGACGAGGACTGAGTCCCCTGGGTAGGCTCCAGAAGTTCCCCAAGATCCATGTCAGCACTGGAGAGTAATCCTCAGGTTCCGACACCGATTCCACACATGGTCTTAAGCCCCGGCATCGACGGGAGAGGAATCCCGAGAGGCCCCTGAGCAACTCGCATGGGGATTGGCCTTTCCTGAGGCCACCAGAGCAGGTCCCTGAGGTCCCCGTCGTAAGTTGAGAGCACCTGCCACAACTCGAGAAAATCCAGGAGGTTCTCCCCTCCAGGGGAGATGAGGCCCATTTCCGCTGAGGCGTCTAGAGGCTAATCACACCTAACTTCTGGAACTTCCAAAGGGTCCTTCACACCCTTGCTACAACTCAAGAAGTTCCCCGGCATACCCGACTCCACTCAGGATGAAGCACGAGAGTCCCGCCCACATCCAGAGGAGACCCGTTTCGGCCTCCTTGCTCGAGAGACGGGTTCCTTTCCCTGCGTGGTCGGGAAAGAATTCCCGGCGTTCCTGTCGCATCTCAAGAGGAGGCACTCTCCACAGGAAAGGCGTGAGGAACTCCAGGGTTGTGCCACCATTCCCAGAGTCCTCCAGATATCTCAGTCCATTCCAGGGAAACCTGTTTTCCCTGCACTGTTTCGACTTTCAAGCAGAGGATCGACTCACACCACCGTTGCCACGTGGGACAGCCCTGTGGGAAAGCCTCGTGGGAAAGCCTCGTGGGAAAGCCTCGAGGGAAAGCCACAGATCCCTTGATCCACGCGAAGGGAAGCGTTACAATGCTGCTACAGCTCGAGAGTAAAGCGCACTTGTATGCCCCCACTCGAGACGAGGACTGACTCCACTGGGGAGAGTCCAGAAGTTCCCCAAGATCCTTTTCAGCACTGGAGAGGAATCCTCAGGTTACGGAACCGACTCCACACAATGTCTTAGGCCCCGGCATCGACGGGAGAGGGATCCCGAGAGGTCCCCGAGCAACTCCCATGGGGACTGGCATTTCCAGAGGCCTCCAGAGCGGGTCCCTGAGGACAACGTCTCAAGTCGAGAGCACCTGCCGCAACTCGAGAAAATCCAGGAGGTTCTCCCCTCCAGGCGAGATGAGGCCCATTTCCGCTGAGGCGTCTCGAGGCTAATCACACCTAAACTCTGGAACTTCCAAAGGGTCCTTCACACCCTTGTTGCAACTCAAGAAGTTCCCCAACATACCTGACTCCACTCGAGAGGAAGCACGAGAGTCCCGCCCACATCCAGAGGAGCCCCGTTTCCGCCTGCATAGATCCAGAGGAGGGATCCTTTCCCTGCGTGGTCGGGAAAGAATTCCCGGCGTTCCCGTCGCATCTCAAGAGGAGGCGCTCTCCACAGGAAAGGCGAGAGGAACTCCAGGGTCGTGCCACCATTCCCAGAAGTCCCCCAGCATGTCTCAGTCCATTCCAGGGAAACCTGTTTTCCCTGCACTGTCTCGACTTTCAAGCCGAGGATCGACTCACACCACGGTGGCACGTGGGACAGCCCTGTGGGAAAGCTCGTGGGAAAGCCTCGTGGGAAAGCCTCGAGGGAAAGCCACAGATCCCTTGATCCACGCGAAGGGAAGCGTGACACTGCTGCTACAGCTCGGGAGGAAAGCGCACGTGCATGCCCCCACTCGAGACGAGGACTGACTCCCCTGGGGAGACTCCAGAAGTACCCCAAGATCCATGTCAGCACTGGAGAGGAATCCTCAGGTTCCGGCACGACTCCACACAAGGTCTTAGGCCCCGTCATCGACGGGAGAGGAATCCCGAGAGGCCCCGAGCAACTCGCATGGGGACTGGCCTTTCCTGAGGCCACCAGAGCGGGTCCCTGAGGTCCCCGTCGTAAGTCGAGAGCACCTGCCGCAACTCGAGAAAATCCAGGAGGTTCTCCCCTCCAGGCGAGATGAGGCCCATTTCCGCTGAGGCGTCTCGAGGCTAATCACACCTAACCTCTGGAACTTCCAAAGGGTCCTTCCACACCCTTGCTGCAACTCAAGAAGTTCCCCGACATACCCGTCTCCACTCGAGAGGAAGCACGAGAGTCCTGCCCACATCCAGAGGAGCCCGTTTCCGCCTCCTAGCTCGAGAGGAGGGATCCTTTCCCTGCGTGGTCGGGAAAGAATTCCCGGCGTTCCCGTCGCATCTCAAGAGGAGGGCGCTCTCCACAGGAAAGGCGAGAGGAACTCCAGGGTCGTGCCACCATTCCCAGAGTCCCCCAGATGTCTCAGTCCATTCCAGGGAAACCTGTTTTCCCTGCACTGCCTCGACTTTCAAGCCGAGGATCGACTCACGACCACGGTGGCACGTGGGACAGCCCTGTGGGAAAGCCTCGAGGGAAAGCCTCGTGGGAAAGCTCGAGGGCACACAGATCCCTTGATCCACGCGAAGGGAAGCGTGACACTGCTGCTACTGCTCGGGAGGAAAGCGCACGTGCATGCCCCCACTCGAGACGAGGACTGACTCCCCTGGGGAGACTCCAGAAGTACCCCAAGATCCATGTCAGCACTGGAGAGGAATCCTCAGGTTCCGGAACTGACTCCACACAAGGTCTTAGGCCCAGGCATCGAGGGAGAGGAATCCCGAGAGGCCCCCGAGCAACTCGCATGGGGACTGGCCTTTCCTGAGGCCCACCAGAGCGGGTCCCTGAGGTCCCCGTCGTAAGTCGAGAGCAACTGCCGCAACTCGAGAAAATCCAGGAGGTTCTCCCCTCCAGGCGAGATGAGGCCCATTTCCGCTGAGGCGTCTCGAGGCTAATCACACCTAACCTCTGGAACTTCCAAAGGGTCCTTCACACCCTTGCTGCAACTCAAGAAGTTCCCCGACATACCCGTCTCCACTCGAGAGGAAGCACGAGAGTCCCGCCACATCCAGAGGAGCCCCGTTTCCGCCTCCTAGCTCGAGAGGAGGGATCCTTTCCCTGCTGTGGTCGGGAAAGAATTCCCGGGTTCCCGTCGCATCTCAAGAGGAGGCGCTCTCCACAGGAAAGGCGAGAGGAACTCCAGGGTCGTGCCACCATTCCCAGAGTCCCCCAGATGTCTCAGTCCATTCCAGGGAAACCTGTTTTTCCCTGCACTGCCTCGACTTTCAAGCCGAGGATCGACTCACACCACGGTGGCACGTGGGACAGCCCTGTGGGAAAGCCTCGTGGGAAAGCCTCGTGGGAAAGCTCAAAGCCACAGATCCCTTGATCCACGCGAAGGGAAGCGTGACACTGCTGCTACAGCTCGGAGGAAAGCGCACGTGCATGCCCCCACTCGAGACGAGGACTGACTCCCCTGGGGAGACTCCAGAAGTACCCAAAGATCCATGTCAGCACTGGAGAGGAATCCAGGTTCCGGACACCGATCCACCACAAGGTCTTAGGCCGCATCGACGGGAGAGGAATCCCGAGAGGCCCCCGAGCAACTCGCATGGGGACTGGCCTTTCCTGAGGCCACCAGAGCGGTCCCTGAGGTCCCGTCGTAAGTCGAGAGCACCTGCGCAAACTCGAGAAAATCCAGGAGGTTCTCCCCTCCAGGCGAGATGAGGCCCATTTCCGCTGAGGGCGTCTCGAGGTAATCACACCTAAACTGAAAGCTCGAAGGGTCCTTCACA
>NW_017211568.1:0-17614 GCF_001704415.2 Capra hircus
GGAAGATCGTTGGAAATATTAAAGGGTGGCTCGCCTTAAGCGCCTTTCGTTGCGGGTCTTAACAGCCAGGGCAAGTAAGTAGACCTTGCTAGCCTCCGCACTCAGGTGGAGATTCAGCCTGAAGTTAAAGTAAAGAGCAAGAGAGAAGGAAAGGTAGAGAAGAAGAAAGAGAGAAAGACACGGGGGGAGCCAGAGTCCCAAGAAACCAGGCTGAGAGACTAGTTCGAGAAGCTGGTCCGAGAAACTGCCCCGGACCCTGGTCTCCTCCTTTATTGTTCACAAGGCCTTTTATATTTTTGATAAAACATGGAGATCAATGGATAACACAAAATTATGTAGCGTTCACAACCCAGATTCTTTCTGTATATCATTTTGTATACAAAAGGTCTCAGGTGATTTACATTATCTTCTGGCCAAGAGGCTTGTTAACACTTTTTGGCTCTGTTCCTTAATGAACGTTAATTTTGTTTCCCCTGAAGTGTTTTTCTTTAATCTGCATCTCCTTAAAGCATTAAAGTTACATCTCTATAGAACAAATGTGCAGTGGGTTATAACAAAGAAGGTACTTAACTCAAAGATATAATGTTGCTAAACCAGGTCTACTACTTGTTTTTCTATATACCAACTATATCTAAAATAAAGGATATGAAAATTTGGCAGCAAGCATTGACCCAAAAAATGAAACTTTTAATCAGTCCTATTCTAAAGATTTTGACTCCTCGAAAGCTCCTGCATTCCTAGGATGTTTTAAGCTTCCTGTGCCTCCTGCGGTCAGGAGGCCTCAAACAATCACAAGCGCAGCTGTACGAGTCCTACAGGCAGGCTAGAAAGCCATCAGAGGGTTTTTGGATTGAAACACTCTTTCAAATGCAGAAGACTAACGCGCTGAATTGACTTTTTCCAGAAAAGGTCAGAAGAGTGAAAAAGCAGAGCACAAAAACCGGCAGATATTTGTTGGGGTACATGCTTAAAAACTTCCAGAGGGGTCCTGAAGTCTGAGCACGCCTTGCGTATGTCAGCTTCCTTCCTCATAACCTTGTCACGGGCGGGCTTGCTCACACTGGCTCCCGGCAGTCTTAGGCCCGGCATCGACGGGAGAGGAATCCCGAGAGGCCCCGAGCAACTCGCATGGGGACTGGCCTTTCCTGAGGCCACCAGAGCGGGTCCCTGAGGACCCGTCGTAAGTTGAGAGCACCTGCCGCAACTCGAGAAAATCCAGGAGGTTCTCCCCTCCAGGCGAGATGAGGCCCATTTCCGCTGAGGCGTCTCGAGGCTAATCACACCTAACCTCTGGAACTTCCAAAGGGTCCTTCACACCCTTGCTGCAACTCAAGAAGTTCCGCGACATACCCGTCTCCACTCGAGAGGAAGCACGAGAGTCCCGCCCTCATCCAGAGGAGCGCTGTTTCCGCCTCCTAGCTCGAGAGGAGGGATCTTTCCCTGCGTGGTCGGGAAAGAATTCCCGGCGTTCCCGTCGCATCTCAAGAGGAGGCGCTCTCCAGAGGAAAGGCGAGAGGAACTCTAGGGTCGTGCCACCATTCCCAGAGTCCCCCAGATGTCTCAGTCCATTTAGGGAAACCTGTTTTCCCTGCACTGCCTCGACTTTCAAGCCGAGGATCGACTCACACCACGGTGGCACGTGGGACAGCCCTGTGGGAAAGCTTCGTGGGAAAGCCACAGATCCCTTGACCCACTCGACGGGAAGCGTGACACTGCTGCTAGAGCTGGGGAGGAAAGCGCACGTGCATGACCCCACTCGATACGAGGACTGACTCCCTTGGGGAGACTCCAGAAGTACCCCAAGATGCATGTCAGCCCTGGAGAGGAATCCTCAGGTTCCGCAACCGACTCCACACAAGGTCTTAGGCCACGGCATCGATGGGAGAGGAATCCCGTGAGTCCCCGAGCAACTCGCATGGGGACTGGTCTTTCCTGAGGCCACCAGAGCGGGTCCCTGAGGTCCCCGTCGTAAGTCGAGAGCACATGCCGCAACTCGAGAAAATCCAGCAGGTTCTCCCCTCCAGGCGAGATGAGGCCCGTTTCCGCTGAGGCATCTCGAGGCTAATCACACCTAACATCTGGAACTTACAAAGGGTCTTTCACACCCTTGCTGCAACTGAAGAAGTTTCCCGACATACCCGTCTCCACTCGAGAGGAATCACGAGAGTCACGCCCTCATCCAGAGGAGCCCCGTTTCCGCCTCCTAGCTAGATAGGAGGGATCCTTCCCCTGCGTGGTCGGGAAAGAATTCCCGGCGTTTCCGTCGCATCCCAAGAGGAGGCGCTCTCCACAGGAAAGGCGAGAGGAACTCCAGGGTCATGCCACCATTCCCAGAGTCCCCCAGATGTCTCAGTCCATTCCAGGGAAACCTGTTTTTCCTGCACTGCCTCGAATTTCAAGCCGAGGATCGACTCACACCACGGTGGCACGTGGGACAGCCCTGTGGGAAAGCCTCCTGGGCAAGCCTCGAGGGAAAGACACAGATCCCTTGATCCACGTGAAGGGAAGCGTGACACAGCTGCTACAGCCCGAGAGGAAATCGCACGTGCATGCCCCAATTCGAGACGATGACTGACTCCCCTGGGATACTCCAGAAGTACCCCAAATCCATGTCAGCATTGGAGAGGAATCCTCAGGTTCTGGCACCGACTCCAAACAAGGTCTTAGGTCCCGGCATCAACGGGAGAGGAATACCGAGAGGCACCCGAACAACTCGTATGGGGACTGGCCTTTCCTGAGGCCACCAGAGCGGGTCCCTGAGGTCCCCGACGTAAGTCAAGAGCACCTGCCGCAACTCGAGAAAATCCAGGAGGTTCTCCCCTCCAGGCGAGATGAGGCCCATTTAGGGAGGGATCTCGAGGCTAATCACACCTACCTCTGGAATTTCTAAAGGGTCCTTCACACCCTTGCTGCAACTCAAGAAGTTCCGCGACATACCCGTCTCCACTCGAGAGGAAGCACGAGAGTCCCGCCCTCATCCAGAGGAGCGCTGTTTCCGCCTCCTAGCTCGAGAGGAGGGATCTTTCCCTGCGTGGTCGGGAAAGAATTCCCGGCGTTCCCGTCGCATCTCAAGAGGAGGCGCTCTCCAGAGGAAAGGCGAGAGGAACTCTAGGGTCGTGCCACCATTCCCAGAGTCCCCCAGATGTCTCAGTCCATTTAGGGAAACCTGTTTTCCCTGCACTGCCTCGACTTTCAAGCCGAGGATCGACTCACACCACGGTGGCACGTGGGACAGCCCTGTGGGAAAGCTTCGTGGGAAAGCCACAGATCCCTTGACCCACTCGACGGGAAGCGTGACACTGCTGCTAGAGCTGGGGAGGAAAGCGCACGTGCATGCCCCACTCGAGAGGAGGACTGACTCCCCAGGGGAGACTCAGGAAGTACCGCAAGATCCATGTCAGCACTGGAGAGGAATCCTCAGGTTCCGGCACCGACTCCACACAAGGTCTTAGGCCCCGGCATCGACAGGAGAGGAATCTCGAGAGGCCCCGAGCAACTCGCTTGGGGACTGGCCTTTCCTGAGGCCACCAGAGCGTGTCCCTGAGGTCCCCGTCGTAAGTCGAGAGGAACTGCCGCAACTCGAGAAAATCCAGGAGGTTCTCCCCTCCAGGCGAGATGAGGCCCATTTCCGCTGAGGCTTCTCGAGGCTAATCACACCTAACCTCTGGAACTTCCAAAGGGTCCTTCACACCCTTGCTGCAACTCAAGAAGTTCCCCGACATACCCGTCTCCACTCGAGAGGAAGCACGAGAGTCCCGCCCACATCCATAGGAGCCCCGTTTCCGCCTCCTAGCGCGAGAGAAGGGATCCTTTCCCTGCCTGTTCTGGAAAGAATTCCTGGCGTTCCCGTGACATCTCAAGATGAGGTGCTCTCCACAGGAAAGGCCAGAGGAACTCCAGGGTCGTGCCACCATTACTAGAGTCCCCAGATGTCTCCGTCCATTCCAGGGACACCTGTTTTCCCTGCACTGCCTCGACTTTCAAGCCGAGGATCGACTCACCACGGTGCACGTGGACAGCCCTGTGGAAAAAAGCCTCTGGGAAAGGGAAAGCCACAGATCCTTGATCCACGCGAAGGGAAGCGTGACACGCTGCTACAGCTGGGAGGAAATGCACGTGCATGCCCCCACACGAGACGAGGACTGACTCCCCTGGGGAGACTCCAGAATACCCAAGATCCATGTAGCCTGGAGAGGAATCCTCAGGTTCCGCAAACGACTCCACACAAGGTCTTAGGCCCCGGCATCGACGGGAGAGGAATCCCGATAGGCCCCCCGAGCAACTCGCATGGGGACTGGCCTTTCCTGAGGCCACCAGAGCGGGTCCCTGAGGTCCCCGTCGTAAGTCGAGAGCACCTGCCAACTCGAGAAAATCAGGAGGTTCTCCCTCCAGGCGAGATGAGGCCCATTTCCGCTGAGGTTCGAGGCTAATCACACCTAACCTCTGGAACTTCCAAAGGGTCCTTCACACCCTTGCTGCAACTCAAGAAGTTCCCCGACATACCCGTCTCCACTCGCAGGAAGCACGAGAGTCCCGCCACATCCAGAGGAGCCCCTTTCCGCCTCCTAGCTCGAGAGGAGGGATCCTTTCCCTGCGTCTGGGGAAAGAATTCCCCGCGTTCCCGTCGCATCTCAAGAGAGGCGCTCTCCACAGGAAAAGGCGAGAGGAACTCCAGGGTCGTGCCACCATTCCAGAGCCCCCAGATGTCTCAGTCCATTCCAGGGAAACTGTTTTCCCTGCACTGCCTCGACTTTCAAGCCGAGGATCGACTCACACCACGGTGGCACGTGGGAGAGCCCTGTGGTAAAGATTCGTGGGAAAGCCTCGTGGGAAAGCTTCGAGGGAAAGCCACAGATCCCTTGATCCACGCGAAATGAAGCGTGACACTGCTGCTACAGCTGGGGAGGAAAGCGCACGTGCATGCCCCAGTCGAGACGTGGACTGACTCCCCTGGGGAGACTCCAGAAGTACCCCAAGATCCATGTCAGCCCTGGAGAGGAATCCTCAGGTTCCGGCACCGACTCCACACAAGGTCTTAGGCCCGGCATCGACGGGAGAGGAATCCCGAGAGGCCCCCGAGCAACTCGCATGGGGACTGGCCTTTCCTGAGGCCACCAGAGCGGGTCCCTGAGGTCCCGTCGTAAGTCGAGAGCACCTGCCGCACAACTCGAGAAAATCCAGGAGGTTCTCCCTCCAGGCGAGATGAGGCCCATTTCCGCTGAGGCGTCTCGAGGCTAATCACACCTAACCTCTGGAACTTCCAAAGGGTCCTTCACACCCTTGCTGCAACTCAAGAAGTTCCCCGACATACCCGTCTCCACTCGAGAGGAAGCACGAGAGTCCCCCACATCCAGAGGAGCCCCGTTTCCGCCTCCTAGCTCGAGAGGAGGGATCCTTTCCCTGCGTGTTCAGGAAAGAATTCCCGATTCCGTCGCATCTCAAGAGGAGGCGCTCTCCACAGGAAAGGCGAGAGGAACTCCAGGGTCGTGCCACCATTCCCAGGTCCCCAGATGTCTCAGTCCATTCCAGGGAAACTTTTTTTCCCTGCACTGCCTCGACTTTCAAGCCAGGATCGACTCACACCACGGTGGCACGTGGGACAGCCCTGTGGGAAAGGCCTCAAGCCTCGAGGGAAAGACCACAGATCCCTTGATCCACGTGAAGGGAAGCGTGACACAGCTGCTACAGCTCGAGAGGAAATCGCACGTGCATGCCCCAATTCGAGACGATGGACTGACTCCCCTGGGGATACTCCAGAAATACCCCAAATCCATGTCAGCATTGGAGAGGAATCCTCAGGTTCTGGCACCGACTCCACACAAGGTCTTAGGTCCCGGCATCAACGGGAGAGGAATACCGAGAGGCACCCCGACAACTCGTATGGGGACCTGGCCTTTCCTGAGGCCACCAGAGCGGGTCCCTGAGGTCCCCGTGTAGGTAGAGAGCACCTGCCACAACTCGAGAAAATCCAGGAGGTTCTCCCCTCCAGGCGAGATGAGGCCCATTTCCGCTGAGGCGTCTCGAGGCTAATCACACCTAACCTCTGGAACTTTCCAAAGGGTCCTTCACACCCGTTGCTGCAACTCAAGAAGTTCCCCGACATATCCGTCTCCACTCGAGAGGAATCACGAGAGTCCCACCCTCATCCAGAGGAGCGCCGTTTCCGCCTCCTAGCTCAAGAGGAGGGATCTTTCCCTGCGTGGTCGGGAAAGTATTCCCCGGCGTTCCCGTCGCATCTCAAGAGGAGGCGCTCTCCACAGGAAAGGCGAGAGGAACGCCAGGGTCGTGCCACCCTTCCCAGAGTCCCCCAGATGTCTCAGTCCATTCCAGGGAAACCTGTTTTCCTGCGACTACCTCGACTTTCAAGCCGAGGATCAACTCACAGCACGGTGGCACGTGGGACAGCCCTGTGGGAAGCTTCGTGGGAAAGCCACAGATCCCTTGATCCACGCGAAGGGGAGCATGACACTGCTGCTACAGCTCGGGAGGAAAGCGCACGTGCATACCCCCACTCGCGACGAAGACTGACTCCCCTGGGGAGACTCCAGAAGTACCCCAAGATCCATGTCAGCACTGGAGAGGAATCCTCAGGTTCCGGCACCGACTCCACTCAAGGTCTTATGCCGGGCTCCAGCCCCGGTGGATCCAGGGAATTCGAACTGTGGACGGCGTTGTCGTGGAAAGACTTGTTTATTTATTAATGTAAGATTAGATTTGGAAACTATAGTGTAGTAAGAAGATTAAGTGGAGGAAGAGGGCTGAATAGCTTGGTTTACGCGGAAGGCCAATAAAATTCCACACAAGGAATTTGCACCACCTACTTTGGGCCACCGGCGCCCCGCTTGAATATCTAAGGGTGCCTCGCCTTAAGCTCCCTTTCGTGCGGGTCTTAACAGCCAGGGCAAGTAAGTAGACCTTGCTAGCCTCCGCACTCAAGGTGGAGATTCAGCCTGAAGTTAAAGTAAAGAGCAGAGAGAAGGAAAGGTAGAGAAGAAGAAAGAGAGAGAAAGACACGGGGGGGAGCCAGAGTCCCAAGAAACCAGGCTGAGAGACTAGTTCGAGAAGCTGGTCCGGGAGAACCAGTTTTCTCGGACCAGCTTCTCGGAACTGTTCTCAGCCTGAGTATTCTTGGGACTCTGGCTCCCCCCGGTGTCTTTCTCTCTCTTTCTTCTTCTCTACCTTTCCTTCTCTCTGCTCTTTACTTTAACTTCAGGCTGAATCTCCACCTTGAGTGCGGAGGCTAGCAAGGTCTACTTACTTGCCCTGGCTGTTAAGACCCGCACGAAAGGGAGCTTAAGGCGAGGCACCCTTAGATATTCAAGCAGGCGCCGGTGGCCCAAAGTAGGTGGTGCAAATTCCTTGTGTGGAATTTTATTGGCCTTCCGCGTAAACCAAGCTATTCAGCCCTCTTCCTCCACTTAATCTTCTTACTACACTATAGTTTCCAAATCTAATCTTACATTAATAAATAAACAAGTCTTTCCACGACAACGCCGTCCACAGTTCGAATTCCCTGGATCCACCGGGGCTGGAGCCCGGCATAAGACCTTGAGTGGAGTCGGTGCCGGAACCTGAGGATTCCTCTCCAGTGCTGACATGGATCTTGGGGTACTTCTGGAGTCTCCCAGGGGAGTCAGTCTTCGTCGCGAGTGGGGGTATGCACGTGCGCTTTCCTCCCGAGCTGTAGCAGCAGTGTCATGCTCCCCTTCGCGTGGATCAAGGGATCTGTGGCTTTCCCACGAAGCCTCCCACAGGGCTGTCCCACGTGCCACCGTGCTGTGAGTTGATCCTCGGCTTGAAAGTCGAGGTAGTGCAGGGAAAACAGGTTTCCCTGGAATGGACTGAGACATCTGGGGGACTCTGGGAAGGGTGGCACGACCCTGGCGTTCCTCTCGCCTTTCCTGTGGAGAGCGCCTCCTCTTGAGATGCGACGGGAACGCCGGAATACTTTCCCGACCACGCAGGGAAAGATCCCTCCTCTTGAGCTAGGAGGCGGAAACGGCGCTCCTCTGGATGAGGGTGGGACTCTCGTGATTCCTCTCGAGTGGAGACGGATATGTCGGGGAACTTCTTGAGTTGCAGCAACGGGTGTGAAGGACCCTTTGGAAGTTCCAGAGGTTAGGTGTGATTAGCCTCGAGACGCCTCAGCGGAAATGGGCCTCATCTCGCCTGGAGGGGAGAACCTCCTGGATTTTCTCGAGTTGTGGCAGGTGCTCTCTACCTACACGGGGACCTCAGGGACCCGCTCTGGTGGCCTCAGGAAAGGCCAGTCCCCATACGAGTTGTTCGGGGTGCATCTCGGGTATTCCTCTCCCGTCGATGCCGGGACCTAAGACCTTGTTTGGAGTCGGCTGCCAGAACCTGAGGATTCCTCTCCCAATGCTGACATGGATTTGGGGTACTTTCTGGAGTATCCCCAGGGGAGTCAGTCCATCGTCTCGAATTGGGGCATGCACGTGCGATTTCCTCTCGGAGCTGTAGCAGCTGTGTCACGCTTCCCTTCGACGTGGATCAAGGGATCTGTGTCTTTCCCTCGAGCTTGCCAGGAGGCTTTCCCACAGGGCTGTCCCACGTGCCACCGTGGTGTGAGTAGATCCTGGCTTGAAAGTCGAGGCAGTGCAGGGAAAAAAGGTTTCCCTGGAATGGACTGAGACATCTGAAGGACCCTGGGAATGGTGGCACGACCCTGGAGTTCCTCTCGCTTTCCTGTGGAGAGCGCCTCTTCTTGAGATGCGACGGGATCGTCGGGAATTCTTTCCTGAACACGCAGGGAAAGGATCCCTCCTCTCGATCTAGGAGGGGGAAACGGGGCTCCTCTGGATGTGGGCCGGACTCTCGTGCTTCCTCTCGAGTGGAGACGGGTATGTCGGGGAACTTCTTGACTTGCAGCAAGGGTGTGAAAGACCCTTTGGAAGTTCAGAGGTTAGGTGTGATTAGCCTCGAGACACCTCAGCGGAAATGGGCCTCATCTCGCCTGGAAGGTAGAACCTCCTGATTTTTCTCGAGTTGTGGCAGGTGCTCTCGACTTACGACCTGGACCTCAGGGACCCGCTCTCGTGGCCTCAGGAAAGGCCAGTCCCCATGCGAGTTGCTCGGGGCCTATCGGGATTCCTCTCCCGTCGATGCGGGGCCTAAGACCTTGTGTGGAGTCGTTTGCGGAACCTGAGGATTCCACTCCAGGGCTGGCATGGATCTTGGGTAATTTTGGAGTCTCCCCAGGGGAGTCAGTCCACGTCTCGACTGGGGGGCATGCACGTGCGCTTTCCTCCCCAGCTGTAGCAGCAGTGTCACGCTTCATTTCGCGTGGATCAGGGATCTGTGGCTTTCCCTCGAAGCTTTCCCACGAGGCTTTCCCACGAATCTTTCCCAGGGCTCTCCCACGTGCCACCGTGGTGTGAGTCGATCCTCGGATTGAAAGTCGAGGCAGTGCACGGAAAACAGTTTTCCCTGGAATGGACTGAGACATCTGGGGGGCTCTGGAAATGGTGGCACGACCCTGGAGTTCCTCTCGCCTTTCCTGTGGAGAGCGCCTCCTCTTGAAATGTGACAGGAATGCGGGAATTCTTTCCCCACGACGCAGGGAAAGGATCCTCCTCTCGAGCTAGGAGGCGGAAATGGGGCTCCTCTGGATGTAGGCGGGACTCTCGTGCTTCCTGTCGAGTCGAGACGAGGATGTCGGGGAACTTCTTGAGTTGCAGCAAAGGGTGTGAAGGACCCTGTGGAAAGTTCGAGAGGTTAGGTGTGATTTGCCTCCTGACGCCTCAGCGGAAATGGGCCTCATCTCGCCTGGAAGGGAGAACCTCCTGGATTTTCTCGAGTTGCGGAACGTGCTGTCGACTTACGACGGGGACCTCAGCGAGACGCTCTGGTGGCCTCAGGAAAGGCCAGTCCCCATGCGAGTTGCTCGGGCGGCCTCTCGGGATTCCTCAACTGTCGATGCCGGGGCCTAAGACCTTGTGTGGAGTCGGTGCCGGAACCTGAGGATTCCTCTCCAGTGCTGACATGGATCTTGGGTACTTCCTGAGTCTCCCCTGGGGAGTCAGTCCTCGTCTCGAGTGGGGGCATGCACGTGCGCTTTCCTCCCCAGCTGCAGCAGCACTGTCACGCTTCCCTTCGCGTGGATCAAGTGATCTGTGGCTTTCCCTCGAGGCTTTCCCAAGAGGCTTTCCCTCGAGTCTTTCCCACAAGGCTGTCCACGTGCCACCGTGGTGAGAATCGATCCTCGGCTTGAAAGTCGAGCACAGTGCAGGAAAAAAAAGGTTTCCCTGGAATGGACTGAGACATCTGAGGGACCCTGGAATGGTGGCACGACCTGGAGTTCTCTCGCCTTTCCTGTGGAGAGCCTCTTCTTGAAATGCGATGGGAACGTCGGGAATTCTTTCCCGAACACGCAGGGAAAGGATCCCTCCTCTCGATTAGGAGGGGGAAACGGGGCTCCTCTGGATGTGGGCCGGACTCTCGTGCTTCCTCTCGAGTGGAGCGGGTATGTCGGGGAACTTCTTGATTTGCAGCAAGGGTGTGAAGGACCCTTTGGAAGTTCCAGAGGTTAGGTGTGATTAGCTCGAGACACCTAAGCGGAAATGGGCCTCATGTGCCTGGAAGGTAGAACCTCCTGATTTTCTCGAGTTGTGTCAGGCGCTCTCGACTTACGACGGGGACCTCAGGGACCGCTCTCGTGGCTCAGGAAAGGCCAGTCCCCATGCGAGTTGCTCAGGGGCCTATCGGGATTCCTCTCCCGTCGATGCCGGGGCCTAAGACCTTGTGTGGAGTCGTTGCGGAACCTGAGGATTCCTCTCAGGGCTAGCATGGATCTTGGGTAATTCTGGAGTCTCCCCAGGGAGTCAGTCCACGTCTCGAGTGGGGGCATGCACGTGCGCTTTCCTCCCCAGCTCTAGCAGCCGTGTCACGCTTCCCGTCGAGTGATCAAGGGATCTGTGGCTTTCCCTAGAGGCTTTCCCACAGGGCTGTCCAAGTGTAACCGTGCAGTGAGTCGATCCTCGGCTTGAAAGTCGAGGCAGTGCAGGGAAAACAGGTTTCCCTGGAATGGACTGAGATATCTGGGGGACTCTGGGAATGGTGGCACGACCCTGGAGTTCCTCTTGCCTTTCCTGTGGAGAGCGCCTCCTCTTGAGATGCGACGGGAACGCCGGGAATTCTTTCCTGAACAAGCAGGGAAAGGATCCCTCCTCTCGAGATAGGAGGCGGACACGGGGCTCCTCTGGATGTGGGCAGAACTCTCGTGCTTCCTCTCGAGTATACACGGGTATGTCGGGAAATTCTTGAGTTGCAGCAAGGGTGTGAAGGACCCTTTGGAAGTTCCAGATGTTAGATGTGATTAGCCACGAGACGCCTCAGCGGAAATGGGCCTCATCTCGCCTGGAGGGGAGAATCTCCTGGATTTTCTCGAGTTGCGGCAGGTGCTCTCGACTTACGACGGGGACCTCAGGGACCCGCTCTGGTGGCTCAGGAAAGGCCAGCCCCATGCGAGTTGCTCGGGGGCCTCTCGGATTCCTCTCCTGTCGAAGTCGGGGCCTAAGACCTTGTTTGGAGTCCGTGCCGGAACCTGAGATTCATCTCCAGTGCTGACATGGATCTTGGGGTACTTCTGAGTTTCCCCAGGGGAGTCAGTCCTCGTCTCAAGTGGGGCCTGCGCCTGCGCTTTCCTCTCGAGCTGTAGCAGCAGTGTCACGCTGTCTTAAGACTTGTGTGGCATCGGTGCCGGAACCTGAGAGTTCCTCTCTAGTGCTGACATGGATCTTGGGTACTTCTGAGTCTCCCAGGGAGTCAGTCCTCGTCTCAAGTAGGGGCTGCACGTGCGCTTTCCTCTCGAGCTGTAGCAGCACAGTGTCACGCTTCCCTTCGCGGGGATCAAGGGATCTGTGGCTTTCCCTCGAGGCTTTCCCACGAGGCTTTCCACGAGGCTTTCCCACAGGGCTGTCCCACGTGCCACCGTGGTGTCAGTCGATCTTCGGCTTGAAAGTCGAAGCAGTGCAGGGAAAACAGGTTCCCTGGAATGGACTGAGAAATCTGGGGTCTTGGGAATGGTGCACGACCCTGGAGTTCCTCTCGCCTTTCCTGTGGGAGAGCGCCTCTTCTTGAGATGCGACGGAACGCGGGGAATTCTTTCCAAACCACGCAGGGAAAGGATCCCTCCTCTCGAGCTAGGAGGCGAAACGGGGCTCCTCTGGATGTGGGCGGGATTCTCGTGCTTCGTCTCGAGTGGAGACGGGTATGTCGGGGAACTTCTTGAGTTGCAGCAAGGTGTGAAGGACCCTTTGGAAGTTACAGATGTTAGGTGTGATTAGCCTCGAGACGCCTCAGTGCAAATGGCCTCATCTCGCCTGGAGGGAGAACCTCCTGGATTTTCTCGAGTTGCGGCAGGTGCTCTCGATTTACAACGGGGACCTCAGGGACCCGCTCTGGTGGCCTCAAGAAAGGCAGTCCCCATGCGAGTTACACGGGGGCCTCTTGGGTTTCCTCTCCCGTCGATGTTGGGCCTAAGATCTTGTGTGGAGTCAGTGCCCGAACCTGAGCATTCCTCTCCAGTGCTGACATGGATCTTGGGTACTTCTGCAGTCTCCCCAGGGGAGTCAGTCTTCGTCTCGAGTGGTGGCATGCACGTGCGCTTTCCTTTCGAGCTGTAGCAGAAGTGTCGCTCTTCCCTTCGCGGGGATCAAGGGATCTGTGGCTTTCCCTCTAGGCTTTCCCACGAGGCTTTCCCACTAGGCTTTCCCACAGGGCTATCCCACGTGCCACCGTGGTGTGACTCGATCCTCGGCTTGAAAGTCGAGGCAGTGCAGGGAAAACAGGTTTCCCTGGAATGGACTGAGACATCTGGGGTCTATGGGAATGGTGGCACGACCCTGGAGTTCCTCTCGCCTTTCCTGTGGAGAGCGCCTCCTCTTGTGATGCGACGGAAACGCTGTGAATTCTTTCCCCACCACACAGGGAAAGGATCCCTGCACTCGAGCTAGGAGGCGAAAACGTGGCTCCCCTGGATGTGGGCTGTATTCTCGTGCTTCCTTTCGAGTGGAGACGGGTATGTCGGGGAACTTCTTGAGTTGCAGCAAGGGTGTGAAGGACCCTTTGGAATTTCCACATGTTAAATGTGATTAGCCTCGAGACGCCTCAGCGGAAATGGGCCTCATCTCGCCTGGAGGGCGAGAACCTCCTGGATTTTCTCGAGTTGCGGCCAGGTGCTCTCGACTTACGACGGGGACCTCAGGGAACCCACTCTGGTGGCCTCAGGAAAGGCCAGTCCCCATGCGAGTTGCTCGGGGGCCTCTCGGGATTCCTCTCCCGTCGATGCCAGGGGCCTAAGACCTTGTGTGGAGTCTGGTTCAGGAATCTGAGGATTCCTCTCCAGTGCTGACATAGAACTTGGGGTACTTCTGGAGTCTCCCCAGGGCAGCTCAGTCCTCGTCTCGAGTTGGGGGCCATGCACGTGCGCTTTCCTCTCCGAGCTTTAGCAGCCAGTGTCAGCGCTTCCCTTCGCGTGGATCAAGGGATCTGTCGAGACTTTCCCTCGAGGCTTTCCCACGAGGCTTTCCCACAGGGCTGTCCCACGTGCCACCGTGGTGTGAGTCGATCCCTCGCGCTTGAAAGTCGGAGGCAGTGCAGGGAAAACAGGTTTCCCTGGAATGGACTGAGACATCTGGGGGACTCTGGGAATGGTGTCACGACCCTGGACTCGTGGGAAAGACTTGTGGGAAAGCCTCGTGGGAAAGCCTTGTGGGAAAGCCTCGTGGGAAAGCCACAGATCCCTTGATCCACGCGAAGGAAAGCGTGACACTGCTGTTACAGCTCGGGAGGAAAGAGCACGTGCATGCCCCCACTCGAGACGAGGACTGACTCCCCTGGGGAGACTCCAGAAGTACCCAAGTTCCATGTCAGCACTGGAGAGTAATCCTCAGGTTCCGGCACCGAATCCACACAAGCTCTTAATCCACAGCATCTACAGGAGAGGAATCCCGAGATGCCCCCGAGCAACTCGCATGGGGACTGGCCCTTTCCTGAGGCCACCAGAGCGAGTGCCATGAGGTCCACGTCGTAAGTCAAGAGCACATGCCGCAACGCGAGAAAATCCAGGAGGTTCTCCCCTGCAGGCGGAGATGAGGCCCATTCGTGCTGAGGCGTCTCAGAGGCTAATCAGAGCTAACCTCTGGAACATCCAAAGGGTCCTTCACACCCTTGCTGCAACCCAAGAAGTTCCCCTGCATAGCCCGTCTCCACTCGAGAGGAAGCACGCGAGTCCCGCCCACATCGCAGAGGAGCCCGCGTTTTCCGCCTCCTAGCTCGAGAGGTGGGATCCTTTCACTGCGTGGTTCTGGAAAGAATTCCCGGCGTTCCCGTCGCATCTCAACAGGAGGCCTCTCCACAGGAAAGCGAGAGGAACTCCAGGGTCGTGCACCATTCCCAGAGTCCCCCAGATGTCTCAGATGACTGAGACATTCCTGGGGGACTCTGGGAATGGTGGCACGACCCTGGAGTTCCTCTCGCTTCCTGTGGAGAGGCCTCCTGTTGAGATGCGACGGGTAACGCCGGGAATTCTTTCCCAGACCACGCAGTGGAAAGGATCCCTACCTCTCGAGCTAGGAGGCGAAAACGGCGGCTCCTCGCGATGTGGGCGGGACTCGCGTGCTTCCTCTCGAGTGGAGACGGGTCATGCAGGGGAACTTCTTGGGTTGCAGCAAGGGTGTGAACGGACCCTTTGGATGTTCCAGAGGTTAGCTCTGATTAGCCTCGAGACGCCTCAGCACGAATGGGCCTCATCTCGCCTGCAGGGGAGAACCTCCTGGATTTTCTCGCGTTGCGGCATGTGCTCTTGACTTACGACGTGGACCTCATGGCACTCGCTCTGGTGGCCTCAGGAAAGGGCCAGTCCCCATGCGAGTTGCTCAGGGGCATCTCGGGATTCCTCTCCTGTAGATGCTGTGGATTAAGAGCTTGTGTGGATTCGGTGCCGGAACCTGAGGATTACTCTCCAGTGCTGACATGGAACTTGGGGTACTTCTGGAGTCTCCCCAGGGGAGTCAGTCCTCGTCTCGAGTGGGGGCATGCACGTGCTCTTTCCTCCCGAGCTGTAACAGCAGTGTCACGCTTTCCTTCGGCGTGGATCAAGGGATCTGTGGCTTTCCCACGAGGCTTTCCCACAAGGCTTTCCCACGAGGCTTTCCCACAAGTCTTTCCCACGAGTTCAGGGTCGTGACAACCATTCCCAGAGTCCCCCAGATGTCTCAGTCCATTCCAGGGAACCTGTTTCCCTGCACTGCCTCGCACTTTCAAGCGCGAGGATCGACTTTCACCACGGTGGCACGTGGGACAGCCCTGTGGGAAAGCCTCGTGGGAAAGCCTCGAGGGGAAAGCCACAGATCCCTTGATCCACAGCGAAGGGAAGCGCTGACACTGGCTGCTACAGCTCGAGAGGAAATGCACACGTGCATGGCCCCCACTCGAGACGAGGACTGACTGCGCTGGGGAGACTCAGAAGTACCCCAAGTTCCTATGTCAGCACTGGAGAGGAATCCTCAGATTCCGGCAACCAGACTCCACACAAGGTCTTAGGCCCCTGGCATCGACGGGAGAGGAATCCTGAGAGGCCCCCGAGCAACTCGCATGGGGACTGGCCTTTCCTGAGGCCACCAGAGTGGGTTCCCTGGAGGTCCCCGTCGTAAGTCGAGAGAATCCTGGCCGCAACTCGAGAAAATCCAGGAGGTTCTCCGCCTCCAGGCGAGATGAGGCCCATTTCCGCTGAGGCGTCTCGAGGCTAATCACATTTAACATGTGGAAATTCCAAAGGGTCCTTCACACCCTTGCTGCAACTCAAGAAGTTCCCCGACATACCCGTCTCCACTCGAAAGGAAGCACGAGAATACAGCCCACATCCAGGGGAGCCACGTTTTCGCCTCCTAGCTCGAGTGCAGGGATCCTTTCCCTGTGTGGTGGGGAAAGAATTCACCAGCGTTTCCGTCGCATCACAAGAGGAGGCGCTCTCCACAGGAAAGGCGAGAGGAACTCCAGGGGTCCGTGCCACCATTCCCATAGACCCCAGATGTCTCAGTCCATTCCAGGGAAACCTGTTTTCCCTGCACTGCCTCGACTTTCAAGCCGAGGATCGAGTCACACCACGGTGGCACGTGGGATAGCCCTGTGGAAAGCCTAGTGGGAAAGCCTCGTGGGAAAGCCTAGAGGGAAAGCCACAGATCCCTTGATCCCCGCGAAGGGGAAGAGCGACACTTCTGCTACAGCTCGGAAGGAGCGCACGTGCATGCCACCACTCTAGACGAAGACTGACTCCCCTGGGGAGACTGCAGAGTACCCAAGATCCATGTCAGCACTGGAGAGGAATGCTCAGGTTCGGGCACTGTTCCACACAAGATCTTAGGCCCCAACATCGACGGGAGATGAAACCCGAGAGGCCCCGAGTAACTCGCATGGGACTGACCTTTCTTGAGGCCACCATAGCGGGTCCCTGTGGTCCCCGTCGTAAATCGAGAGCACATGCCGCAACTCGAGAAAATCCAGGAGGTTCTCCCCTCCAGGCGAGATGAGGCCCATTTCCGCTGAGGCGTCTCGAGGCTAATCACACCTAACCTCTGGAATTCCAAAGGGTCCTTCACACCCTTGCTGCAACTCAAGAAGTTACCCGACATACCCGTCTCCACTCGAGAGGAAGCTCGAGAATCCCGCCCACATCCAGAGGAGCCCCGTTTCTGCCTCTTAGCTCGAGAGGAGGGATCCTTTCACTGCGTGGTGGGGAAAGAATTCCCGCGTTCCCGTCGCATCTCAAGAGAGGCGCTCTCCACAGGAAAGGCGAGAGGAACTCCAGGGTCGTGCCACCATTCCCCGAGACCCCAGATTTCTCAGTCCATTCCAGGGAAACCTGTTTTCCCTGCACTGCCTCGACTTTCAAGCCGAAGATCGACTCACACCACGGTGGCACTTGTAACAGCCCTGTGGGAAAGCCTCGTGGGAAAGCCTCGAGGGAAAGCCACAGATCCCTTGATCCGAAGGGAAGCGTGACACTGCTGCTACAGCTCGAGAGGAAAGCGCACGTGCAGGCCCCCACTTGAGACGAGGACTGACTCCCTGGGAGACTCAGAAGTACCCAAGATCCATGTCAGCACTGGAGAGGAACACTCAGGTTCCGACCGATGCAAACAAGGTCTTAAGCCAGCGTGACACTGCTGCTAAGCTCGAGAGAAAGCGCACGTGCAGGCCCCACTTGAGACGAGGACTGACTCCCCTGGGGAAACTCAGAAGTACCCCAAGATCCATGTCAGCACTGGAGATGAATCCTCAGGTTCGGCACGGACTCCAAACAAGGTCTTCGGCCCGACTTCGACGGGAGAGGAATCCCGAGAGGCCCCGAGCAACTCGCATGGGGACTGGCCTTTCCTGAGGCCACCAGAGCGGGTCCCCTGAGGTCCCCGTCGTAGGTCGAGAGCACCTGCCGCAACTCGAGAAAATCCAGGAGGTTCTCCCTCCAGCGAGATGAGGCCCATTTCCGCTGAGGCGTCTCGAGGCTATTCACACCTAACCTCTGGGAATTCCAAAGGGTCCTTCACACCTTGCTGCAACTCAAGAAGTTCCCGACTTACCCGTCTCCACTCGA
>NW_017211569.1:0-17613 GCF_001704415.2 Capra hircus
AGTCAGTCCTCGCTCTCGAGGGGAGGCATTGCACACGTGGGCTTTCCTCCCGAGCTGTAGCAGCAATGTTCACGCTTTCCTTCACGTGGATCAAGGGATCTGTGGCTTTCCCTCGAGGCTTTCACACGAGGCTTTCCAAAAGCTTTCCCACAGGGCTGTCCCACGTGCACCGTGGTGTGAGTCGATCCTCGGCTAGAAAGTCGAGGCAGTGCAGGGAAACAGGTTTCCTGGAATCGGACTGAGACATCTGGGGGACTCTGCGAATGGTGGCACGACACTGGAGTTCCTCTCGCCTTTCCTGTGGAGAGCGCCTCCTCTTGAATTGCGATGGGAACTCGGTGAATTCTTTCCCAGACAACGCACGGAAAGGGATCCCACCTCTGGAGCTAAGAGGCAGAAATGGGGCTCCTCCTGGATGTGGGTGGGACTCTCGTGCTTCCTCTCGAGTGGCAGACGGATATGTCGGAGAACTTCTTGAGTTGCAGCAAGGGTGTGAAGGACCCTTTGGAAGTTCCAGAGGTTAGGTGTGATTAGCCTCAAGACGCCTCAGCGGAAATGGGCCTCATCTTGCCTGGAGGGGAGAACCTCCTGGATTTTCTCGAGTTGCGGCAGGTGCTCTCGACTTATGACTGGGGACCTCAGGGACCCGCTCTGGTGGACTCAGTAAAGGCCAGTCCACATGCGCGTTGCTCAGGGGCCTCTCGGGATTCCTCTCCCGTCGATGCCGGGGCCTACGACCTTGTGTGAATTTGGTGCCGGAACTTGAGGATTCCTCTCCAGTGCTGACATGGATCTTGGGGTACTTCTGGAGTCTCCCCAGGGGAGTCAGTCGTAGTCTCGAGTGGGGGCATGCACGTGCGCTTTCCTCCAGAGCTGTAGCAGCAGTGTCACGCTTCCTTTCGCGTGGATCAAGGGATCTGTGGCTTTCCCTAGAGACTTTCCCACGAGGCTTTCCCACGGGGCTTTCCCACGAGGCTTTCCCACAGGGCTGTCCCACGTGCCACCGTGGTGTGAGTCGATCCTCGGCTAGAAAGTCAAGGCAGTGCAGGGAAAACAGGTTTTCCTGGAATGGACTGAGACATCTGGGGGACTCTGCGAATGGTGGCACGACCCTTGAGTTCCTCTCGCCTTTCCTGTGGAGAGCGCCTCATCTTGAGATGCGACGGGAACGCCGGGAATTCATTACCAACCACACAGGGAAAGGATCCCTCCTCTCGAGCTACGAGGCGGACACGGGGCTCCTCTGGATGTGAGCGGAGCTCTTGTGCTTCCTCTCGAGTGGAGACGGGTATGTCATGGAAATTCTTGAGTTGCAGCAAGGGTGTGAAGGACCCTTTGGAAGTTCCAGAGATTAGGTGTGATTAGCCTCGAGACGCCTCAGCGAAATGGGCCTCATCTCGCCTGGAGGGCAGAACCTCCTGGATTTTCTCGAGTTGCGGCAGGTGCTCTCGACTTACGATAGGGACCTCAGGGACCCGCTCTGGTGGCCTCAGGGAAGGCCAGTCCCATGCGATTTGCTCGGGGGCCGCTCGGGATTCCTCTCCCATCGATGCCGGGCCCTAAGACCTTGTGTGGAGTCGGTGTCGGAAACTGAGAATTCCCCTGCAGTGCTGACATCGCTCTTGGGGTACTTCTGAAGTCTCCCCAGGGGAGTGAGTCCTCGTCTCCAGTCGGGGTATGCACGTGCGCTTTCCTCCTGAGCTGTAGCAGCAGTGTCACGCTTCCCTTCCCGTGGATCATAGGATCTGTGGCTTTCCCTCGAGGCTTTCCCATGAGGCTTTCCCACGACGCTTTCCCACCAGGCTTTCCAACGAGGCTTTCCCCCAGTGATGTCCCACGTGCCACCGCGGTGTCAGTCGATCCTCGGTTTGAAAGTCGAGGCAGTGCCGGGGAAACAGGCTTCCCTGGAATGGACTGAGACATCTGGGGGACTCTGGGAATGGTGACACGACCCTGGAGTTCCTCTCGCCTTTCCTGTGGAGAGCGCCCCCTCTTGATATGTGACGGGAACGCCGGGAATTCTTTTCCGAACACGCAGGGAAAGGATCCCTCCTGTCGAGCTAGGAGGCGGAAACAGGGCTCCTCTGGATGTGGGCGGGACTCTCGTGCTTCCTCTCGAGTGGAGACGGGTATGTCAGGGAACTTCTTGAGTTGCAGCAAGGGTGTGAAGGGCCCTTTGGAAGGTCCAGAGGTTAGGTGTGATTAGCCTCGAGTCGCCTCTGCGGAAATGGGGCTCATCTCGTCTGGAGGGAAGAACCTCCTGGATTTTCTCGAGTTGTGGCAGGTTCTCTCGACTTATGACGGGGACCTCAGGGACTCGCTCTGGTGGCCTCAGGAAGGCCAGTCCCCATGCGAGTGGCTCGGGGGCCTCTCGGGATTTCACTCCCATCGATGCCGGGGCCTAAGGCCTTGTGTGGAGTCGGTGCAGGAACCTGAGGATTCCTCTCCTTGCTGACATGGATCTTGGGTACTTCTGGAGTCTCCCCAGGGGAGTCAGTCCTCGTCTCGAGTGGGCGCATGCACATGCGCTTACCTCCCGAGCTGTAGCTGCAGTATCTCGCTTCCCTTCTTGTGGAGTAAGGGATCTGTGGCTTTCCCTCGAGTCTGTACCACGAGGCTTTCCCACGAGGCTTTCCCAAAGGGCTGTCCCACATGCCACCGTTGTGTGAGTCGATCCTCGGCTTGAGAGCCAAGGCAATGCAGGGAAAACAGGTTTCCGTGAAATGGACTGAGACATGTGGGGGACTCTGGGAATGGTGGCACCACCCTGGAGTTCCTCTCGCCTTTCCTGTGGAGAGCGACTCCTCTTGAGACGCTATGGGAACGCCGGGAATTCTTTCCCGACAACGCAGGGAAAGGATCCCTCCTCTCGAGCTAGGAGACGGAAACGGGGCTCCTCTGGATGTGGGCAGGCCTCTCGTGCTTCCTCTCGAGTGGAGACAGGTATGTCAGGGAACTTCTTGAGTTGCAGCAAGGACGTGAAGGACCCTTTGGAAGTTCCAGAGGTCAGGTGTGATAAGCCTTGAGTCGCCTCTGCGGAAATGGGCCTCATCTCGCCTGGAGGGGAGAACCTCCTGGATTTTCTCGAGTTGCGGCAGGTGCTCTCGACTTACGACAGGGACCTCAGAGACCCGCTCTGGTGGCCTCAGGAAAGACCAGTCCCCATGCGAGTTACTCAGGGCCCTCTCGGGGTTCCTCTCCCGTCGATGCCAGGGCCTAAGACCTTGTGTGGAGTCGGTGCCGGAACCTGAGGATTCCTTTGCAGTGCTGACAAGGATCTTGGGGTACTTCTCCAGTCTCCCCACGGGAGTCAGTCCTCATCTCGAGTGGGGGCATGCACGTGCGCTTTCCTCCCGAGCTGTAGCAGCAGTGTCACGCTTCCCTTCGCGTGGATCAAGGTATCTGCGGCTTTCCCTCGAGGCTTTCCCACGAGTCTTTTCCACGAGGCTTTCCCACGAGACTTTCCCAAAGGGCTGTCCCACGTGCCACCGTGTTGTGTGTCGATCCTAGGCTAGAAAGTTGAGGCAGTGCAGGAGAAACAGGTTTCCATGGAATGGACTGAGACATCTGGGGGCCTCTGGGAATGGGTGCACGAATCTGGAGTTCCTCTCGCCTTTCCTGTGGAGAGCGCCTCCTCTTGAGATGAGACGGGAACTCCGGGAATACTTGACCGACCACTCAGTGAAAGGATCCCTCCTCTCGAGCTAGGAGGCAGTAACGGGGCTCCTCTGGATGTGGGCGGGACTCTCGGGCTTCCTCTCGAGTGGAGACGGGTATGTGGGGGAGCTTCTTGAGTTGCAGCAAGGGCGTGAAGGACCCTTTGTAAGTTCCATAGGTTAGGTGTGATTAGCCTCGAGACGCCTCAGCGGTAATGGGCCTCATCTCGCCTGGAGGGTAGAACCTCCTGGATTTTCTCGAGTTGCGGCAGGTGCCCTCGACTTACGACGGGGACCTCAGGGACCCGCTCTGGTGCCCTCAGGAAAGGCCAGGCCCCATGCGAGTTGCTCGGGGGCCTCTCGGGATTCCTCTCCCGTCTATGCCGGGGCCTAAGACCTTGTGTGGAGTCGGTGCCAGAACCTGAGGATTCCTCTCCGGTGCTGACATGGATCTTGGGGTACTTCTGAGGTCTCCCCGGGGGAGTCAGTCCTCGTCTCGAGGGGAGGCATGCACGTGGGCTTTCCTCCCGAGCTGTAGCAGCAATGTCACGCTTTCCTTCACGTGGATCAAGGGATCTGTGGCTTTCCCTCGAGGCTTTCACACGAGGCTTTCCCAAGAAGCTTTCCCACAGGGCTGTCCCACGTGCCACCGTGGTGTGAGTCGATCCTCGGCTAGAAAGTCGAGGCAGTGCAGGGAAACAGGTTTCCCTGGAACGGACTGAGACATCTGGGGGACTCTGCGAATGGTGGCACGACACTGGAGTTCCTCTCGCCTTTCCTGTGGAGAGCGCCTCCTCTTGAATTGCGATGGGAACTCGGTGAATTCTTTCCAGACAACGCACGGAAAGGATCCCACCTCTGGAGCTAAGAGGCAGAAATGGGGCTCCTCTGGATGTGGGTGGGACTCTCGTGCTTCCTCTCGAGTGCAGACGGATATGTCGGAGAACTTCTTGAGTTGCAGCAAGGGTGTGAAGGACCCTTTGGAAGTTCCAGAGGTTAGGTGTGATTAGCCTCACGACGCCTCAGCGGAAATGGGCCTCATCTTGCCTGGAGGGGAGAACCTCCTGGATTTTCTCGAGTTGCGGCAGGTGCTCTCGACTTATGACGGGGACCTCAGGGACCCGCTCTGGTGGACTCAGTAAAGGCCAGTCCACATGCGCGTTGCTCAGGGGCCTCTCGGGATTCCTCTCCCGTCGATGCCGGGGCCTACGACCTTGTGTGAATTTGGTGCCGGAACTTGAGGATTCCTCTCCAGTGCTGACATGGATCTTGGGGTACTTCTGGAGTCTCCCCAGGGGAGTCAGTCGTAGTCTCGAGTGGGGGCATGCACGTGCGATTTCCTCCAGAGCTGTAGCAGCAGTGTCACGCTTCCTTTCGCGTGGATCAAGGGATCTGTGGCTTTCCCTAGAGACTTTCCCACGAGGCTTTCCCACGGGGCTTTCCCACGAGGCTTTCCCACAGGGCTGTCCCACGTGCCACCGTGGTGTGAGTCGATCCTCGGCTAGAAAGTCAAGGCAGTGCAGGGAAAACAGGTTTTCCTGGAATGGACTGAGACATCTGGGGGACTCTGCGAATGGTGGCACGACCCTTGAGTTCCTCTCGCCTTTCCTGTGGAGAGCGCCTCATCTTGAGATGCGACGGGAACGCCGGGAATTCATTACCAACCACACAGGGAAAGGATCCCTCCTCTCGAGCTACGAGGCGGACACGGGGCTCCTCTGGATGTGAGCGGAGCTCTTGTGCTTCCTCTCGAGTGGAGACGGGTATGTCATGGAAATTCTTGAGTTGCAGCAAGGGTGTGAAGGACCCTTTGGAAGTTCCAGAGATTAGGTGTGATTAGCCTCGAGACGCCTCAGCGAAATGGGCCTCATCTCGCCTGGAGGGCAGAACCTCCTGGATTTTCTCGAGTTGCGGCAGGTGCTCTCGACTTACGATAGGGACCTCAGGGACCCGCTCTGGTGGCCTCAGGGAAGGCCAGTCCCCATGCGATTTGCTCGGGGGCCGCTCGGGATTCCTCTCCCATCGATGCCGGGCCCTAAGACCTTGTGTGGAGTCGGTGTCGGAAACTGAGAATTCCCCTGCAGTGCTGACATCGCTCTTGGGGTACTTCTGAAGTCTCCCCAGGGGAGTGAGTCCTCGTCTCCAGTCGGGGTATGCACGTGCGCTTTCCTCCTGAGCTGTAGCAGCAGTGTCACGCTTCCCTTCCCGTGGATCATAGGATCTGTGGCTTTCCCTCGAGGCTTTCCCATGAGGCTTTCCCACGACGCTTTCCCACCAGGCTTTCCAACGAGGCTTTCCCCCAGTGATGTCCCACGTGCCACCGCGGTGTCAGTCGATCCTCGGTTTGAAAGTCGAGGCAGTGCCGGGGAAACAGGCTTCCCTGGAATGGACTGAGACATCTGGGGGACTCTGGGAATGGTGACACGACCCTGGAGTTCCTCTCGCCTTTCCTGTGGAGAGCGCCCCCTCTTGATATGTGACGGGAACGCCGGGAATTCTTTTCCGAACACGCAGGGAAAGGATCCCTCCTGTCGAGCTAGGAGGCGGAAACAGGGCTCCTCTGGATGTGGGCGGGACTCTCGTGCTTCCTCTCGAGTGGAGACGGGTATGTCAGGGAACTTCTTGAGTTGCAGCAAGGGTGTGAAGGGCCCTTTGGAAGGTCCAGAGGTTAGGTGTGATTAGCCTCGAGTCGCCTCTGCGGAAATGGGGCTCATCTCGTCTGGAGGGAAGAACCTCCTGGATTTTCTCGAGTTGTGGCAGGTTCTCTCGACTTATGACGGGGACCTCAGGGACTCGCTCTGGTGGCCTCAGGAAGGCCAGTCCCCATGCGAGTGGCTCGGGGGCCTCTCGGGATTTCACTCCCATCGATGCCGGGGCCTAAGGCCTTGTGTGGAGTCGGTGCAGGAACCTGAGGATTCCTCTCCTTGCTGACATGGATCTTGGGTACTTCTGGAGTCTCCCCAGGGGAGTCAGTCCTCGTCTCGAGTGGGCGCATGCACATGCGCTTACCTCCCGAGCTGTAGCTGCAGTATCTCGCTTCCCTTCTTGTGGAGTAAGGGATCTGTGGCTTTCCCTCGAGTCTGTACCACGAGGCTTTCCCACGAGGCTTTCCCAAAGGGCTGTCCCACATGCCACCGTTGTGTGAGTCGATCCTCGGCTTGAGAGCCAAGGCAATGCAGGGAAAACAGGTTTCCGTGAAATGGACTGAGACATGTGGGGGACTCTGGGAATGGTGGCACCACCCTGGAGTTCCTCTCGCCTTTCCTGTGGAGAGCGACTCCTCTTGAGACGCTATGGGAACGCCGGGAATTCTTTCCCGACAACGCAGGGAAAGGATCCCTCCTCTCGAGCTAGGAGACGGAAACGGGGCTCCTCTGGATGTGGGCAGGCCTCTCGTGCTTCCTCTCGAGTGGAGACAGGTATGTCAGGGAACTTCTTGAGTTGCAGCAAGGACGTGAAGGACCCTTTGGAAGTTCCAGAGGTCAGGTGTGATAAGCCTTGAG
Source organism: Capra hircus (assembly GCF_001704415.2). Lineage (NCBI taxonomy): Eukaryota > Metazoa > Chordata > Mammalia > Artiodactyla > Bovidae > Capra > Capra hircus. Next base: position 7,160 of record NW_017211569.1, read on the forward strand.
TCGCCTCTGCGGAAATGGGCCTCATCTCGCCTGGAGGGGAGAACCTCCTGGATTTTCTCGAGTTGCGGCAGGTGCTCTCGACTTACGACAGGGACCTCAGAGACCCGCTCTGGTGGCCTCAGGAAAGACCAGTCCCCATGCGAGTTACTCAGGGCCCTCTCGGGGTTCCTCTCCCGTCGATGCCAGGGCCTAAGACCTTGTGTGGAGTCGGTGCCGGAACCTGAGGATTCCTTTGCAGTGCTGACAAGGATCTTGGGGTACTTCTCCAGTCTCCCCACGGGAGTCAGTCCTCATCTCGAGTGGGGGCATGCACGTGCGCTTTCCTCCCGAGCTGTAGCAGCAGTGTCACGCTTCCCTTCGCGTGGATCAAGGTATCTGCGGCTTTCCCTCGAGGCTTTCCCACGAGTCTTTTCCACGAGGCTTTCCCAAAGGGCTGTCCCACGTGCCACCGTGTTGTGTGTCGATCCTAGGCTAGAAAGTTGAGGCAGTGCAGGAGAAACAGGTTTCCATGGAATGGACTGAGACATCTGGGGGCCTCTGGGAATGGGTGCACGAATCTGGAGTTCCTCTCGCCTTTCCTGTGGAGAGCGCCTCCTCTTGAGATGAGACGGGAACTCCGGGAATACTTGACCGACCACTCAGTGAAAGGATCCCTCCTCTCGAGCTAGGAGGCAGTAACGGGGCTCCTCTGGATGTGGGCGGGACTCTCGGGCTTCCTCTCGAGTGGAGACGGGTATGTGGGGAGCTTCTTGAGTTGCAGCAAGGGCGTGAAGGACCCTTTGTAAGTTCCATAGGTTAGGTGTGATTAGCCTCGAGACGCCCCAGCGAAAATGGGCCTCATCTCGCCTGGATCGGAGAACCTCCTGGATTTTCTCGAGTTGCGGCAGGTGCTCTCGACTTACGACGGGGACCGCAAGGACCCCTCTAGTAGCCTCAGGAAAGGCCAGTCCCCATGCGAGTTGCTCGGTGGCCTCTCGGGATTCCTCTCCCGTCGATGCCGGGGCCTACGACCTTGTGTGAATTTGGTGCCGGAACTTGAGGATTCCTCTCCAGTGCTGACATGGATCTTGGGGTACTTCTGGAGTCTCCCCTGGGGCGTCAGTCCTCGTCTCGAGTGGGGGCATGCACGTGCGCTTTCCTCCCGTGCTGTAGCAGCAGTGTCACCCTTCCCTTCGCGTGGATCAAGGGATCTGTGGCTTTCCCTCGAGGCTTTCCCACGAGGCTTTCCCACAGGGCTGCCCCACGTGCCACTGTGGTGTGAGTCGATCCTCGGCTTGAAAGTCGAGGCAGTGCAGGGAAACCAGGTTCCATGGAATGGACTGAGACATCTGGGGGACTCTGGCAATGGTGGCATGAACCTGGAGTTCCTCTCGCTTTTCCTGTGGAGCGCGCCTCCTCTTGAGAATCGACGGGAACGCCGCGAATTCTTTCCCACCACGCAGGGAAAGGATCAACCTCTCGAGCTAGGAGGCGGAAACGTGGGCTCCTCTTGGATGTGGGCGGGACTTTCCTGCTTCCTCTCGAGTGGAGACGGGTATGTCGGGGAACTTCTTGAGTTGCAGCAAGGGTGTGAAGGACCCTTTGGAAGTTCCAGAGGTAAGGTGTGATTAGCCTCGAGATACCTCAGCGGAAATGGGCCTCATGTCGCCTGGAGGGGAGAACCTCCTGGATTTTCTCGAGTTGCGGCAGGTGCTCTCGACTTACGACTGGGACCTCAGGGACCCGCTCTGGTGGCCTCAGGAAAGGCCAGTCCCCATGCGAGCTGCTCGGGGGCCTCTCGGGTTTCCTCTCCCGTCGATGCCGGGGCCTAAGACCTTGTGTGGAATCGGTGCCGGAACCTGAGGATTCCTCTCCAGTGCTGACATGGATCTTGGGGTACTTCTGGAGTCTCCCCAGGGGAGACAGTCCTCCTCTCGAGTGGGGGCATGCACGTGCGCTTTCCTCCCGAGCTGTAGCAGCAGTGTCGCGCTTCCCTTCGCGTGGATCAAGGGATCTGTGGCTTTCCCTCGAGGCTTTCCCACGAGGCTTTCCCACAAGGCTTTCCCACAGGGCTGTCCCACTTGCCACCGTGGTGTGAGTCGATCCTCGTCTTGAAAGTCGACGCTGTGCAGGGAAAACAGTTTTCCCTGTAATGGACTGAGACATCTGGGGGACTCTGGGAATGGATGGCACGACCCTGGAGTTCCTCTCGCCTTTCCTGTGGAGAGCGCCTGCTCTTGAGATGCGACGGGAACGCCGGGAATTCTTTTCCGAGCACGCAGGGAAAGGATCCCTCCTCTCGAGCTTGGAGGCGGACACCGGGCTCCTCTGGATGTAGGCGGGACTCTCGTGCTTCCTCTCGTGTGGAGACGGGTATGTCGGGCAACTTCTTGAGTTGCAGGAAGGATGTGAAGGACCCTTTGGAAGTTCCAGAGGTTAGGTGTGATTAGCCTCGAGACGCCTCTGGGGAAATGGGCCTCATCTCGCCTGGAGGGTAGAACCTCCTGGATTTTCTCGAATTGCGGCAGGTGCTCACGACTTACGACGGGGACATCAGGGACCCGCTCTGGTGGCCTCAGGAAAGGCCAGGCTCCATGCGAGTTGCTCGGGGGCCTCTCGGGATTCCTCTCCCGTCGATGCCGGGGCCTAAGACCTTGTGTGGAGTCGGTGCCGGAACCTGAGGATTCCTCTCCAGTGCTGACATGGATCTTGGGGTACTTTTGGAGTCTCCCCAGGGGAGTCAGTCCTCGTCTCGAGTGGGGGCACGCACGTGCGCTTTCCTCCCGAGCTGTAGCAGCAGTGTCATGCTTCCCTTCGCTTGGATCAAGGGATCAGGGGCTTTCCCTCGAGGCTTTCCCACGAGGCTTTCCCACAAGGCTTTCCCACAGGGCTGCCCCCGTGCCACCGTGGTGTGAGTCGATCCTCGGCTTGAAAGTCGAGTCAGTGCACGGAAAACAGGTTTCCCTGCAATTGACTGAGATATCTGGGGGACTCTGGGAATGATGGCACTACCCTGGAGTTCCTCTCGCCTTTCCTGTGGAGAGCGCCTGCTCTTGAGATGCGACGGGAACGCCGGGAATTCTTTCCGAGCACGCAGGGAAAGGATCCCTCCTCTCGAGCTTGGAGGCGGACACCGGGCTCCTCTGGATGTAGGCGGGACTCTCGTGCTTCCTCTCGAGTGGAGACGGGTATGTCGGGCAACTTCTTGAGTTGCAGCAAGGACCCTTTTTAATTTCCAGAGGTTAGGTGTGATGAGCCTCCAGACACCTCAGAGGAAATGGGCCTCATTCCGCCTTTAGGGGAGAACCTCCTGGATTTTACCCAGTTGCGGCAGGTGCTCTCGAGTTACGACGGGTCCTCAGGGACCCGCTCTGGTGGCCTCAGGAAAGGCCAGTCCCCATGCGAGTTACCAGGGGCCTTTAGGGATTCCTCTCCCATCGATGCCGGTGCCTAAGACCTTGTGTGGAGTCGGGGCCAGACCCTGAGGATGCCTCTCCAGTGCTGACATGAATCTTTCCGTACTTCTGGAGTCTCACCAGGGGCGTCAGTCCTCATGTCGTGTGGGGGCATGCACCTGCCATTTCCTCACGACCTGCAGCAGCAGTGTCACGCTTGCCGACGTGTGGATCAAGGGATCTGTCGCTTTCCATTAAGGCTTTCCCACGAGGCTTTCCAACAGGGCTGTCCCACGTGCCACGGTGGTGTAAGTCGATCCTCGGCGTGAACGTCGAGGCAGTGCAGGGAAAACAGTTTCTTCTGGAATGGACTTAGACATCTGGGGACTCTTGGAATGCTGGCAAGGCCCTGGAGTTCCTCTCGTCTTTCCTGTGGAGAGCGCCTCCTCTTGAGATGCGACGGGAAGGCCTGGGAATTCTTTCCCGACGACGAAGGGAAAGGATCCCTCTTCTCGAGCTACGAGGCGGAAACGGGGCTCCTCTGGATGTGGGCGGGACTCTCGTGCTTCCTCTCGAGTGGAGACGGGTATGTCGGGGAACTTCTTGAGTTGCAGCAAGGGTGTGAAGGACCCTTTGGAAGTTCCAGAGGTCAGGTGTGATAAGCCTCGAGTCGCCTCTGCGGAAATGGGCCTCATCTCGCCTGGAGGGGAGAACCTCCTGGATTTTCTCGAGTTGCGGCAGGTGCTCTCGACTTACGACAGGGACCTCAGAGACCCGCTCTGGTGGCCTCAGGAAAGACCAGTCCTCATGCGAGTTACTCAGGGCCCTCTCGGGGTTCCTCTCCCGTCAATGCCAGGGCCTAAGACCTTGTGTGGTGTCGGTGCCGGAACCTGAGGATTCCTTTGCAGTGCTGACAAGGATCTTGGGGTAATTCTCCAGTCTCCCCAACGGGAGTCAGTCCTCATCTCGAGTGGGGGCATGCACGTGCGCTTTCCTCCCGAGCTGTAGCAGCAGTGTCACGCTTCCCTTCGCGTGGATCAAGGTATCTGCGGCTTTCCCTCGAGGCTTTCCCACGAGTCTTTTCCACGAGGCTTTCCCACGAGACTTTCCCAAAGGGCTGTCCCACGTGCCACCGTGTTGTGTGTCGACCCTAGGCTAGAAAGTTGAGGCAGTGCAGGAGAAACAGGTTTCCATGGAATGGACTGAGACATCTTGGGGCCTCTGGGAATGGGTGCACGAACCTGGAGTTCCTCTCGCCTTTCCTGTGGAGAGCGCCTCCTCTTGAGATGAGACGGGAACTCCGGGAATACTTGACCGACCACTCAGTGAAAGGATCCCTCCTCTCGAGTTAGGAGGCAGTAACGGGGCTCCTCTGGATGTGGGCGGGACTCTCGGGCTTCCTCTCGAGTGGAGACGGGTATGTGGGGGAGCTTCTTGAGTTGCAGCAAGGGCGTGAAGGACCCTTTGTAAGTTCCATAGGTTAGGTGTGATTAGCCTCGAGACGCCTCAGCGGTAAAGGGCCTCATCTCGCCTGGAGGGGAGAACCTCCTGGATTTTCTCGAGTTGCGGCAGGTGCCCTCGACTTACGACGGGGACCTCAGGGACCCGCTCTGGTGCCCTCAGGAAAGGCCAGGCCCCATGCAAGTTGCTCGGGGGCCTCTCGGGGGCCTCTAGGGTTTCCTCTCCCGTCGATGCTGGGGCCTAAAACCTTGTGTGGAGTCAGCGCCGGAACCTGAGAATTCCTCTCCAGTGCTGACATGTATCTTGGGGTACTTCTGGAGTCTCCCCATGGGAGTCAGTCCTTGTCTCGAGTGTGGGCATGCACGTCGCTTTCCTCCCGAGTTGTAGCAGAAGTGTCACGCTTCCCTTCGCGTGGATCAAGGGATCAGGGGCTTTCCCTCGAGGCTTTCCCACGAGGCTTTCCCACAGGGCTGTCCCAAGTGCCACCGTGGTGTGAGTCGATCCTCGGCTTGAAAGTCGAGGCAGTGCTGGGAAAACAGTTTTCCCTGGAATGGACTGAGACATCCAGGGGACTCTGGGAATGGTGGCCCGACCCTGGAGTTCCTCTCGCCTTTCCTGTGGAGAGCACCTCCTCTTGAGATGCAATGGGAACGCCGGGTATTCTTTCCCGACCACGTGGGAAAGGATCCCTCCCTCGAGCTAGGAGGCGGAAACGGGGCTCCTCTGGATGTGGGCGGGACTCTCGTGCTTCCTCTCGAGTGGAGTCGGGAATGTTGCAGAACTTCTTGAGTTGCAGCAAGGGTGTGAAGGACCCTTTGGAAGTTCCAGAGTTTAGGTGTGATTAGCCTCGAGACGCCTCAGCGGAAATGGGCCTCATCTCGCCTGGAGGGGAGAACCTCCTGGATTTTCTCGAGTTTCGGCAGGTGCTCTCAACTTACGACGGGAACCTCAGGGACCCGCTCTGGTGGCCTCAGGAAAGGCCTGTCCCCATGCGAGTTGCTCGGGGGCCTCTCGGGATTCCTCTCCCGTCTATGCCGGGTCCTAAGATTTTGTGTGGAGTCGGTCCCGGAACTTGAGCATTCCTCTCCAGTGCTGAAATGGATCTTGGGGTACTTCTGTAGTCTCCCCAGTGGAGTCAGTCCTCGTCCCGAGTGGGGGCATTCACATGCGCTTTCCTCCCGAGCTGTAGCAGCAGTGTCACGCTTCCCTTCCCGTGGATCAAGGGATCAGGGGCTTTCCCTCGAGGCTTTCCCACGAGGCTTTCCCACAGGGCTGTCCCACGTGCCACCGTGGTGTGAGTCGATCCTCGGCTTGAAAGTCGAGGCAGTGCTTGGGAAAACAGGTTTCCCTGGAAAGGACGGAGACATCTGGTTGGCTCTGGGATGGTGGCACGACCTTGGAGTTCCTCTCGCCTTTCCTGTGGAGAGCGCCTCCTCTTGAGATGCGACGACGGGAACGCCGGGAATTCTTTCCCGAACACGCAGGGAAAGGATCCCTCCTCTCGAGCTAGGAGACGGAAACGGGGCTCCTCTGGATGAGGCCGGGACTCTCGTGCTTCCTCTCGAGTGGAGACGGGAATGTCGGGGAACTTCTTGAGTTGCAACAAGGGTGTGAACGACCCTTTGGAAGTTCCAGAGTTTAGGTGTGAATAGCCTCGAACGCCTCAGCGGAAATGGGCCTCATCTCGCCTGGAGGGGAGAACCTCCTGGATTTTCTCGACTTGCAGCAGGTGCTCTCGACTTACGACGGGGACCTCAGGGACCCGCTCTGGTGGCCTCATGAAAGGCCAGTCCCCATGCGAGTTGCTCGGGGGCCTCTCGGGATTCCTCTCCCGTCCATGCCGGGGCAAGACCTTGTGTGGAGTCAGTGCCGGAACCTGAGGATTCCTCTCCAGTGCCGACATGGAGCTTCGGGGACTTCTGGAGTCTCCCCAGGGGCGTCAGACCTCGGCTCGAGTGGGGCATGCACGTGCGCTTTCCTCCCGAGCTGTAGCAGCAGTGTCACGCTTCCCTTCGCATGGATCAAGGGATCAGTGGCTTTCCCTCGAGGCTTCCTCATGAGGCTTTCCCATAAGGCTTTCCCACGAGACTTTCCCACAGGGCTGTCCCACGTGCCACCGTGGTGTGAGTCTATCCTTGGCTGGAAAGTCGAGGCAGTGCAGGGAAAACAGGTTTCCCTGGAATGGACTGAGACATCTGGGGGACTCTGGGAATGGTGGCAACACCCTGGAGTTCCTCTCGCCTTTCCTGTGGAGAGCGCCTCCTCTTGAGAAGCGACGGGAACGCTGGGTATTCTTTCCCGACCACGAAATGAAATGATCCCTCCTCTCGAGCTAGGAGGCGGAAACGGGGTTCCTCTGGATGTGAGCGGGTACTCTCGTGCTTCCTCTCAAGTAGAGACGGGTATGTCGGTGAACTTCTTGAGTTGCAGCAAGGGTGTGAATCAACCTTTGGAAGTTACAGAGGTTAGGTGTGATTAGCCTTGAGACACCTCAGCAGAAATGGGCCTCATCTCGCCTCAGGGGAAAACCACCTGGATTTTCTCTAGTTGCGGCAGGTGCTCTCGACTTACGATGGGGACCTCAGGGACCCGCTCTGGTGGCCTCAGGAAAGGCCAGTATCCCATGCGAGTTGCTCGGGGTCCTCTCGGGACTCCACTCCCGTCGATGCCGGGGCCTAAGTCCTTGTGTGGAGTCGGTGCCGGAACCTGAGGATTCCTCTCCAGTGCTGACATGGATCTTGGGCTACTTCTGGAGTCTCCCCAGGGGAGTCTTTCGTCGTCTCGAGTGGGGGCATGCACGTGCGCTTTCCTCCCGAGCGTAAGCAGCAGATTCACGCTTCCCTTCCGTGGATCAAGGTATCTGTGGCTATCCCTCGAGGCTTTCCCACGAGGCTTCCCAACAGGTTTGTAGCCACGTGCCACCGTAGTGTGAGTCGTTCCTCGGCATTGAAAGTCGAGGCAGTGCAGGCAAAACAGGTTTCCCTGGAATGGACTGAGACATCTGGGGGTCTCTGGGAATGGTGGCACGACCCTGGAGTTCCTCTCGCCTTTCCTGGGAGAGCGCCTCCTCTTGAGACTGCGACGGAAGCACCGAGAATTCTTTACCGACACGCAGGGAAAGGATCCCTTCTCTCGAAGCTAGGAAGTGGAAATCGGGGTCCTCTGGATGAGGGCGGGACACTCGTACTTCCTCTCGAGTGGAGACGGGTATGGTCGGGGAACTTCTTGAGTTGCAGCAAGGGTGTGAAGGACCCTTTGGAAGTTCCAGAGGTTAGGTGTGATTAGCCTCGAGACGCCTCAGCGGAAATGGGCCTCATCTCGCCTGGAGGGGAGAACCTCCTGGATTTTCTCGAGTTGCAGCATGGAGCTCTCGACTTACGACTAGGACCTCAGAGATCCCGCTCTGGTGGCCTCATGGAAAGGCCAGTCCTCCATGCAAGTTGCTCGTGGGCTCTCGGGATTCCCTCTCCCGTCGATGCCGGGGCCTAAGACCTTGTGTGGAGTCAGTGCCGGAACCTGAGGATTCCTCTCCAGTGCCGACATAGATCTTCGGGTACTTCTGGAGTCTCCACCAGGGCAGTCAGTACCTCGCTCGAGTGGGGCATGCACGTGCGCTTTCCTCCCGAGCTGTAGCAGCAGTGTCACGCTTCCCTTCGCGTGGATCAAGGGATCTGTGGCTTTCCCGAGGCTTCCTCATCGAGGCTTTCCCATCAAGGCTTTCCCACGAGACTTTCCCACAGGGCTGTCCCACGTGCCACCGTGGTGTGAGTCGATCCTCGGCTTGAAAGTCGAGGCAGTGCAGGGGAAAACAGGTTTCCCTGGAATGGACTGAGACATCTGGGGACTCTGGGAATGGTGGCACGACCCTGGAGTTTCCTCTCGCCTTTCCTGTGGAGAGCCCTCCTCTTGAGATGCCGACGGAAACGCCAGGGAATTCTTTCCCAGACCAACGCAGGGAAAGGATCCCTCCTCTCGAGCTAGGAGGCGGAAACGGGGGCTCCTCTGGATGTTGTGCGGGACTCTCTGTGCTTCCTCTCGAGTGGAGACGGGTATGTCGGGGAACTTCTTGAGTTGCAGGCAAGGGTGTGAAGGACCCTTTGGAAGTTCAGAGTTTAGATGTGATTAGCCTCGAGAACGCCTCAGCGGAAATGGGCCTCATCTCGCCTGGAGGGAGAACCTCCTGGATTTTCTCGAGTTGCGGCAGGTGCTCTCGACTTACAGACGGGGACCTCAGGGACACGCTCTGGTGGCCTCAGGAAAGGCCAGTCCCCATGACAGTTGCTCGGGGGCCTACTCGGGATTCCTCTCCGTCGATGCCGGGGCCTAAGACCTTGTGTGGAGTCGTGTTGCCGGAACCTGAGGATTCCTCTCCAGGGCTGGCATGGATCTTGCTGTACTTCTGGAGTCTCCCCAGGGGAGTCAGTCACGTCTCGAGTGGGGGCATGCACGTGCGCTTTCCTCCCCAGCTCTAGCAGCCGTGTCACGCTTCCCGTCGAGTGGATCAAGGGATCTGTGGCTTTCCCCTTACGAGGCTTTTCCCACAGGGCTGTCCCACGTGTCACCGCGAGTGAGTCGATCCTCGGCTTGAAAGTCGAGGCAGTGCAGGGAAAACAGGTGTCCCTGGAATGGACGAGACATCTGGGGGACTCTGGGAATGGTGGCACGATCCCTGGAGTTCCTCTCGCCTTTCCTGTGGAGAGCACCTCATCTTGAGATGCGACGGGAACGCCAGGAATTCTTTTCGACCAGGCAGGGAAAGGATCCCTCCTCTCGAGCTAGGAGGCGGAAACGGGCTCCTCTGGATGTGGGCTGGACTCTCCTGCTTCCTCTCCAGTGGAGACGGGTATGTCGGGGAACTTCTTGAGTTGCAGCAAGGTGTGAAGGACCTTTGGAAGTTCAGAGGTTAGGTGTGACTAGCCTCGAAGCCTCAGCGAAATGGGCCTCATCTCGCTGGAGGGGAGAACCTCCTGGATTTTCTCGAGTTGCGGCAGGGGGCTTCGACTTACGACGGGGACCGTCAGGGACCCCGGGGCCTCCTGGGGGGGGGGTGGCCTGCAGGAAAGGCCAGTCCCATGCGAGTTGCCGGGGGCCTGCTCGGATTCCTCTCCCGTCCATGCTGGGCTAAGATCTGTGTGGAGGGGGTGTCGGAACCTGAGGATTCGCTTCTCCCAGTGCTGACCTGGATCTTGGGTAATTCTGGAGTCTCCCCTGGGGAGTCAGTTGCCCTCGTTCGACTGGGGGGGCATGCACGTGCGCTTTCCGTCGGAGGCTGTAGCAGCAGAGTCACTTCCGCTTCGCGTGGATCAAGGAATCTGTGCCTTGCCTCGAGGCTTTCCAACGAGGGTCTTTTCCCACAGGTGTTGTCACGTGCCACCTGTGGTGTGAGTCGATCCTCAGCTTGAAAGTCCATGGCAGTGCAGGGAAAACAGGTTTCCTTGGCATGGACGGAAAGACATTTAGTTGAACTCTGGGAATGGTGGCACGACCTGGGTACCTCTCGCCTTTACTGTGGAGAGCGCATTCCTCTTGAGATAGCGGACGGGAATGCCGGGAAATTCCTTTCCAGACACGCAGGGAAAGGATGCCCACCTCTCGAGTTATGATACGGAAACGGGGCTC
>NW_017211570.1:0-17613 GCF_001704415.2 Capra hircus
TGCCACCATTCCCAGAGTCCCCCAGATGTCTCAGTCCATTCCAGGGAAACCTGTTTTCCCCTGCACTGCCTCGACTTTCAAGCCGAGGATCGACTCACACCACGTGGCACGTGGGACAGCCCTGTGAAAAAAGCCTCGTGGGAAAGGCCTCGGAAAGCCACAGATCCTTGATCCACGCGAAGGGAAGCGGACACTGCTGCTACAGCTCGGGAGGAAAGCGCACGTGCATGCCCCACTCGAGACGAGGACTGACTCCCCTGGGAGACTCCAGAAGTACCCCAAGATCCATGTCAGCACTGGGAGCGAATCCTCAGGTTTCGCCCACCGACTCCACACAAGGTCTTAGGCCCCGCATCGACGGGAGAGGAATCCGAGAGCCCCCGAGCAACTCGCATGGGGACTGGCCTTTCCTGAGGCCACCAGAGCGGGTCCCTGAGGTCCCCGTCGTAAGTCGAGAGCACCTGCCGCAACTCGAGAAAATCCAAGGTTCTCCCCTCCAGGCGAGATGAGGCCCATTTCCGCTGAGGCGTCTCGAGGCTAATCACACCTAACCTCTGGAACTTCCAAAGGGTCCTTCACACCCTTGCTGCAACTCAAGAAGTTTCCCGACATACCCGTCTCCACTCGAGAGGAAGCACGAGAGTCCCGCCCACATCCAGAGGAGCCCCGTTTCGCCTCCTAGCTCGAGAGGAGGGATCCTTTTTCCTGCTGGTCGGGAAAGAATTTCCCGGCGTTCCCGTCGCATCTCAAGAGGAGGCGCTCTCCACAGGAAAGGCGAGAGGAACTCCAGGGTCGTGCCACCATTCCCAGTCCCCCAGATGTCTCAGTCCATTCCAGGGAAACCTGTTTTTCCCTTCACTGCCTCGACTTTCAAGCGAGGATCGACTCACACCACGGTGGCACGTGGGACAGCCCTGTGGGAAAGCCGGAAAGCCTCGAGGAAAGCCTCGAGGGAAAACCACAGATCCTTGATCCACGCGAAGGGAAGACACTGCTGCTACAGCTCGGGAGGAAAGCGCACGTGCATGCCCCCACACGAGACGAGGACTGACTCCCCTGGGAGACTCCAGAAGTACCCCAAGATCCATGTCAGCACTGGAGAGGAATCCTCAGGTTCCGGCACCGACTCCACACAAGTCTTAGCCCCGGCATCGACGGGGAGAGGAATCCCGAAAGGCCCCGCAAACTCGCATGGGGACTGGCCTTTCCTGAGGCCACCAGAGCGGGTCCCTGAGGTCCCCGTCGTAAGTCGAGAGCACCTGCCGCAACTCGAGAAAATCCAGGAGGTTCTCCCCTCCAGGCGAGATGAGGCCCATTTCCGCTGAGGCGTCTCGAGGCTAATCACACCTAACCTCTGGAACTTCCAAAGGGTCCTTCACACCCTTGCTGCAACTCAAGAAGTTCCCCGACATACCCGTCTCCACTCGAGAGGAAGCACGAGAGTCCCGCCCACATCCAGAGGAGCCCCTTTCCGCCTCCTAGCTCGAGAGGAGGGATCCTTTCCCTGCGTGGTCGGAAAGAATTTCCCGGCGTTTCCGTCGCATCTCAAGAGGAGGCGCTCTCCACAGGAAAGGCGAGAGGAACTCCAGGTCGTGCCACCATTCCAGAGTCCCCCAGATGTCTCAGTCCATTCCAGGGAAACCTGTTTTCCCTGCACTGCCTCGACTTTCAAGCCGAGGATCGACTCACACCACGGTGGCACGTGGGACACCCTGTGGAAAGCCTCGTGGGAAAACCTCGTGGGAAAGCCTCGAGGGAAAGCAGCCCTTGATCCACGCGAAAGAAGCGCGACACTGCTGCTACAGCTCGGGAGGAAAGCGCACGTGCATGCCCCCACTCGAGACGAGGACTGACTCCCTGGGAGACTCCAGAAGTACCCCAAGATCCATGTCAGCACTGGAGAGGAATCCTCAGTTCCGGGCACCGACTCCACACAAGGTCTTAGGCCCCGGCATCGACGGGAGAGGAATCCCGAGAGGCCCCGAGCAACTCGCATGGGGACTGGCCTTTCCTGAGGCCACCAGAGCGGGTCCCTGAGGTCCCCGTCGTAAATCGAGAGCACCTGCCGCAACTCGAGAAAATCCAGGAGGTTCTCCCCTCCAGGCGAGATGAGGCCCATTTCCGCTGAGGCGTCTCGAGGCTAATCACACCTAACCTCTGGAACTTCCAAAGGGTCCTTCACACCCTTGCTGCAACTCAAGAAGTTCCCCGACATACCCGCTCGAGAGGAAGCACGAGAGTTCCGCCCACATCCAGAGGAGCCCCGTTTCCGCCTCCTAGCTCGAGAGGAGGGATCCTTTCCCTGCGTGGTCGGGAAAGAATTCCCGGCGTTCCGTCGCATCTCAGAGGAGGCGCTCTCCACAGGAAAGGCGAGAGGAACTCCAGGTCGTGCCACCATTCCCAGAGTCCCCAGATGTCTCAGTCCATTCCAGGGAAACCTGTTTTCCCTGCACTGCCTCGACTTTCAAGCCGAGGATCGACTCACACCACGGTGGCACGTGGGACAGCCCTGTGGGAAAGCCTCGTAGGAAAGCCTCGAGGGAAAGCCACAGATCCCTTGATCCACGAGAAGGTAGCGCGACACTGCTGCTACAGCTCGGGAGGAAAGCGCACGTGCATGCCCCACTCGAGACGAGGACTGACTCCCCTGGGGAGACTCCAGAAGTACCCCAAGATCCATGTCAGCACTGGAGAGGAATCCTCAGGTTCCAGCACCGACTCCACACAAGATCTTAGGCCCGGGCATCGACGGGAGAGGAATTCCGAGAGGCCCCCGAGCAACTCGCATGGGACTGGCCTTTCCTGAGGCCACCAGAGCGGGTCCCTGAGGTCCCGTCGTAAGTCGAGAGCACCTGCCGCAACTCGAGAAAATCCAGGAGGTTCTCCCCTCCAGGCGAGATGAGGCCCATTTCCGCTGAGGCGTCTCGAGGCTAATCACATCTAACATCTGGAACTTCCAAAGGGTCCTTCACACCCTTGCTGCAACTCAAGAAGTTCCCCGACATACCCGTCTCCACTCGAGAGGAAGCACGAGACTCCCGCCACATCCAGAGGAGCCCCGTTTCCGCCTCCTAGCTCGAGAGGAGGGATCCTTTCCCTGCGTGTCGGGAAAGAATTCCCGGCGTTCCCGTCGCATCTCAAGAGGAGGCGCTCTCCACAGGAAAGGCGAGAGGAACTCCAGGGTCGTGCCACCATTCCCAGAGTCCCCCAGATGTCTCAGTCCATTCCAGGGAAACCTGTTTTCCCTGCACTGCCTCGACTTTCAAGCCGAGGATCGACTCACACCACGGTGGCACGTGGGACAGCCCTGTGGGAAAGCCTCGTGGAAAGCCTCCTGGAAAGCCTCGAGGGAAAGCCACAGATCCCTTGATCCTCGCGAAGGGAAGAGTGACACTGCTGCTACAGCTCGGAGGAAACGCACGTGCATACCCCCACTCGAGACGAGGACTGACTCCCCCTGGGGAGACTCCAGAAGTACCCCAAGATCCATGTCAGCACTGGAAAGGAATGCTCAGTTCCCGCACCGACTCCACACAAGATCTTAGGCCCGGCATCGGGGAGAGGAATCCCGAGAGGCCCCGAGCAACTCGCATGGGGACTGGCCTTTCCTGAGGCCACCAGAGCGGGTCCCTGAGGTCCCCGTCGTAAGTCGAGAGCACCTGCCGCAACTCGAGAAAATCCAGGAGGTTCTCCCCTCCAGGCGAGATGAGGCCCATTTCCGCTGAGGCGTCTCAGGCTAATCACACCTAACATCTGGAACTTCCAAAGGGTCCTTCACACCCTGCTGCAACTCAAGAAGTTCCCCGACATACCCGTCTCCACTCGAGAGGAAGCACGAAAGTCCCGCCCACATCCAGAGGAGCCCCGTTTCCGCCTCCTAGCTCGAGAGGGGATCCTTTCCCTGCGTGGTCGGAAAGAATTCCCGGCGTTCCCGTCGCATCTCAAGAGGAGGCGCTCTCCACAGGAAAGGCGAGAGGAACTCCAGGGTCGTGCCACCATTCCCAGAGTCCCCAGATGTCTCAGTCCATTCCAGGGAAACCTGTTTTCCCTGCACTGCCTCGACTTTCAAGCCGAGGATCGACTCACACCACGGTGGCACGTGGGACAGCCCTGTGGGAAAGCCTCGTGGGAAAGCCTCCTGGGAAGACTCGAGGAAAGCCACAGATCCCTTGATCCACGGGAAGGGAAGCGTTACACTGCTGCTACAGCTCGGAGGAAATCGCACGTGCATGCCCCACTCGAGATGAGGACTGACTCCCCTGGGAGACTCCAGAATACCCCAAGATCCTGTCAGCACTGGAGAGGAATCCTCAGGTTCCGGCACCCACTCCACAAAAGATCTTAGGCCCCGGCATCGACGGGAGAGGAATCCCGAGAGGCCCCGAGCAACTCGCATGGGGACTGGCCTTTCCTGAGGCCACCAGAGCGGATCCCTGAGGTCCCGTCTTAAGTCGAGAACACCTGCCGCAACTCGAGAAAATCCAGGAGGTTCTCCCCTCCAGGCGAGATGAGGCCCATTTCCACTGAGGCGTCTCGAGGCTAATCACACCTTAACATCTGGAACTTCCAAAGGGTCCTTCACACCCTTGCTGCAACTCAAGAAGTTCCCCGACATACCCGTCTCCACTCGAGAGGAAGCACGAAGTTCGCCCACATCCAGAGGAGCCCCATTCGCCTCCTAGCTCGAGAGGAGGGATCCTTTCCCTGCGTGGTCGGAAAGAATTTCCGGCGTTCCCGTCGCATCTCAAGAGGAGGCGCTCTCCACAGGAAAGGCGAGAGGAACTCCAGGGTCGTGCCACCATTCCCAGAGTCCCCCAGATGTCTCAGTCCATTCCAGGGAAACCTGTTTTCCCTGCACTGCCTCGACTTTCAAGCCGAGGATCGACTCACACCACGGTGGCTGTGGGAATGCCATGTGGAAACCTCGTGGGAAAGCCTCGAGGGAAGCCTCAGGGAAAGCCACAGATCCCTTGATCCACGCGAAGGGAAGCGTGACACTGCTGCTACAGCTCAGGAGGAAAGCACACGTGCATGCCCCACTCGAGACGAGGACTGACTCCCCTGGGGAGACTCCAGAAGTACCCCAAGATCCATGTCAACACGAGAGGAATCCTCAGGTTCCGGCACCAACTCCACACAAGATCTTAGGCCCGGCATCGAAGGGAGAGAATCCCGAGCCCCGAGCAACTCGCATGGGGACTGGCCTTTCCTGAGGCCACCAGAGCGGGTCCCTGAGGTCCCCGTCGTAAGTCGAGAGCACCTGCCGCAACTCGAGAAAATCCAGGAGGTTCTCCCCTCCAGGCGAGATGAGGCCCATTTTCCGAGGCGTCTCGAGGCTAATCACATCTAACATCTGGAACTTCCAAAGGGTCCTTCACACCCTTGCTGCAACTCAAGAAGTTCCCCGACATACCCGTCTCCACTCGAGAAGAAGCACGAGAGTCCCGCCCACATCCAGAGGAGCCCCGTTTCCGCTCTAGCTCAGACGAGGGATCCTTTCAGTGCGTGTCGGAAAGAATTCCCGGCGTTCCCTTCGCATCTCAAGAGAAGGCGCTCTCCACAGGAAAGGCAAGAGGAACTCCAGGTCGTTCCACCATTCCCAGAGTCCCCCAGATGTCTCAGTCCATTCCAGGGGAAACCTGTTTTCCCTGCACTGCCTCGACTTTCAAGCCGAGGATCGACTCACACACGGTGGCACGTGGGACAGCCCTGTGGGAAAGCCTCGTGGGAAAGCCTGGTGGGAAAGCCTCGCGGAAAGCCACAGATCCCTTGATCACGCGAAGGGAAGGGCGACGCTGCTGCTACAGCTCGGAAGGAAAGCGCACGTGCATGCCCCCACTCGAGAGGAGGACGGACTCCCCTGGGTTGACTCCAGAGTACCCCAAGATCCATGTCAGCACTGAGAGGAAACTCAGGTTCCGGCACTGACGCCACACAAGGTCTTTGCCCCAGCATCGACGGGAGAGGAATCCCGAGAGGCCCCCTAGCAACTCGCATGGGGACTGGCCTTTCCTGAGGCCACCAGAGCGGGTCCTGAGGTCCCCATCATAAGTCGAGAGCACCTGCCGCAAATCGAGAAAATCCAGGAGGTTCTCCCTCCAGGCGAGATGAGGCCCATTTCCGCTGAGGCGTCTCGAGGCTAATCACACCTAACTCTGGAACTTCCAAAGGGTCCTTCACACCCTTGCTGCAACTCAAGAAGTTCCCCGACATACCCGTCTCCACTCGAGAGGAAGCACGAAAGTCCCGCCCACATCCAGAGGAGCCCCGTTTCCGCCTCTAGCTCGAGAGGAGGGATCCTTTCCCTGCGTGGTCGGGAAAGAATTCCCGGCGTTCCCGTCGCATCTCAAGAGGAGGCGCTCTCCACAGGAAAGGCGAGAGGAACTCCAGGGTCGTGCCACCATTCCCAGAGTCCCCCAGATGTCTCAGTCCATTCCAGGGAAACCTGTTTTCCCTGCACTGCCTCGACTTTCAAGCCGAGGATCGACTCACACCACGGTGGCACGTGGGGGCAGCCTGTGGGAAAGCCTCGTGGGAAAGCCTCTGGAAATCCTCGAGGAAAGCCACAGATCCCTTGATCCACGCGAAGGAAGCGCGACACTGCTGCTACAGCTCGGTGAGGAAAGCGCACGTGCATGCCCCCAATTCGAGACGAGGACTGACTCACCTGGGGAGACTCCAGAAGTACCCCAAGATCCATGTCAGCACTGGAGAGGAATGCCTCAGGTTCCGGCACCGACTCCACACAAGATCTTAGGCCCCGGCATCGACGGGAGAGGAATCCCGAGAGGCCCCGCAGCAACTCGCATGGGGACTGGCCTTTCCTGAGGCCACCAGAGCGGGTCCCTGAGGTCCCCGTCGTAAGTCGAGAGCACCTGCCGCAACTCGAGAAAATCCAGGAGGTTCTCCCCTCCAGGCGAGATGAGGCCCATTTCCGCTGAGGCGTCTTGAGGCTAATCACACCTAAACTCTGGAACTTCCAAAGGGTCCTTCACACCCTTGCTGCAACTCAAGAAGTTCCCGACATACCCGATCTCCACTCGAGAGGAAGCACGAGAGTCCCGCCCACATCCAGAGGAGCCCCGTTTCCGCCTCCTAGCTCGAGAGGAGGGATCCTTTCCCTGCGTGGTCGGGAAAGAATTCCCCGGCGTTCCCGTCGCATCTCAAGTTGGAGGCGCTCTCCACAGGAAAGGCGAGAGGAACTCCAGGGTCGTGCCACCATTCCCAGAGTCCCCCAGATGTCTCAGTCCATTCCAGGGAAACCTGTTTTCCCTGCACTGCCTCGACTTTCAAGCGAGGATCGACTCACACCACGGTGGCACGTGGGACAGCCCTGTGGGAAAGCCTCGTGGGAAAGCCTCATGGGAAGCCTCGAGGGAAAGCCACATGATCCCTTGATCCACGCGAAGGGAAGCGTGACACTGCTGCTACAGCTCGGGAGGAAAGCGCACGTGCATGCCCCACTCGAGACGAGGACTGACTCCACCTGGGGAGACTCCAGAAGTACCCCAAGATCCATGTCAGCACTGGAGAGGAATCCTCAGGTTCCGGCACCGACTCCACACAAGGTCTTAGGCCCCGGCATCGACGGGAGAGGAATCCCGAGAGGCCCCGAGCAACTCGCATGGGGACTGGCCTTTCCTGAGGCCACCAGAGCGGGTCCCTGAGGTCCCAGTCGTAAGTCGAGAGCACCTGCCGCAACTCGAGAAAATCCAGGAGGTTCTCCCCTCCAGGCGAGATGAGGCCCATTTCCGCTGAGGCGTCTCGAGGCTAATCACATCTAACATCTGGAACTTCCAAAGGGTCCTTCACACCCTTGCTGCAACTCAAGAAGTTCCCCGACATACCCGTCTCCACTCGAGAGGAAGCACGAGAGTCCCGCCCACATCCAGAGGAGCCCCGTTTCCGCCTCCTAGCTCGAGAGGAGGGATCCTTTCCCTGCGTGGTCGGGAAAGAATTCCCGGCGTTCCCGTCGCATCTCAAGAGGAGGCGCTCTCCACAGGAAAGGCGAGAGGAACTCCAGGGTCGTGCCACCATTCCCAGAGTCCCCCAGATGTCTCAGTCCATTCCAGGGAAACCTGTTTTCCCTGCACTGCCTCGACTTTCAAGCCGAGGATCGACTCACACCACGGTGGCACGTGGGACAGCCCTGTGGGAAAGCCTCGTGGGAAAGCCTCCTGGGAAAGCCTCGAGGAAAGCCACAGATCCTTGATCCACAGCGAAGGGAAGCGCTGACACTGCTGCTACAGCTCGGGAGGAAAGCGCACGTGCATGCCCCACTCGAGACGAGGACTGACTCCCCTGGGGAGACTCCAGAAGTACCCCAAGATCCATGTCAGCACTGGAGAGGAATCCTCAGGTTCCGGCACCGACTCCACACAAGGTCTTAGGCCCCGGCATCGACGGGAGAGGAATCCCGAGAGGCCGCCGAGCAACTCGCATGGGGACTGGCCTTTCCTGAGGCCACCAGAGCGGGTCCCTGAGGTCCCCGTCGTAAGTCGAGAGCACCTGCCGCAACTCGAGAAAATCCAGGAGGTTCTCCCCTCCAGGCGAGATGAGGCCCATTTCCGCTGAGGCGTCTCTGAGGCTAATCACACCTAACACTCTGGAACTTCCAAAGGGTCCTTCACACCCTTGACTGCAACTCAAGAAGTTCCCTCGACATACCCGTCTCCACTCGAGAGGAAGCACGAGAGTCCCGCCCACATCCAGAGGAGCCCCGTTTCCGCCTCCTAGCTCGAGAGGAGGATCCTTTCCCTGCGTGGTCGGGAAAGAATTCCCGGCGTTCCCGTCGCATCTCAAGAGGAGGCGCTCTCCACAGGAAAGGCGAGAGGAACTCCAGGGTCGTGCCACCATTCCCAGAGTCCCCCAGATGTCTCAGTCCATTCCAGGGAAACCTGTTTTCCCTGCACTGCCTCGACTTTCAAGCCGAGGATCGACTCACACCACGGTGGCACGTGGGACAGCCCTGTGGGAAAGCCTCGTGGGAAAGCCTCCGTGGGAAAGCCTCGAGGGAAAGCCACAGATCCCTTGATCCACGCGAAGGGAAGCGCTGACACTGCTGCTACAGCTCGGGAGGAAAGCGCACGTGCATGCCCCCACTCGAGACGAGGACTGACTCCCCTGGGGAGACTCCAGAAGTACCCCAAGATCCATGTCAGCACTGGAGAGGAATCCTCAGGTTCCGGCACCGACTCCACACAAGGTCTTAGGCCCCGGCATCGACGGGAGAGGAATCCCGAGAGGCCCCCGAGCAACTCGCATGGGGACTGGCCTTTCCTGAGGCCACCAGAGCGGGTCCCTGAGGTCCCGTCGTAAGTCGAGAGCACCTGCCGCAACTCGAGAAAATCCAGGAGGTTCTCCCCTCCAGGCGAGATGAGGCCCATTTCCGCTGAGGCGTCTCGAGGCTAATCACATCTAACATCTGGAACTTCCAAAGGGTCCTTCACACCCTTGCTGCAACTCAAGAAGTTCCCCGACATACCCGTCTCCACTCGAGAGGAAGCACGAGAGTCCCGCCCACATCCAGAGGAGCCCCGTTTCCGCCTCCTAGCTCGAGAGGAGGGATCCTTTCCCTGCGTGGTCGGGAAAGAATTCCCGGCGTTCCCGTCGCATCTCAAGAGGAGGCGCTCTCCACAGGAAAGGCGAGAGGAACTCCAGGGTCGTGCCACCATTCCCAGAGTCCCCAGATGTCTCAGTCCATTCCAGGGAAACCTGTTTTCCCTGCACTGCCTCGACTTTCAAGCCGAGGATCGACTCACACCACGGTGGCACGTGGGACAGCCCTGTGGGAAAGCCTCGTGGGAAAGCCTCCTGGGAAAGCCTCGAGGAAAGCCACAGATCCCTTGATCCACGCGAAGGGAAGCGCTGACACTGCTGCTACAGCTCGGAGGAAAGCGCACGTGCATGCCCCCACTCGAGACGAGGACTGACTCCCCTGGGGAGACTCCAGAAGTACCCCAAGATCCATGTCAGCACTGGAGAGGAATCCTCAGGTTCCGGCACCGACTCCACACAAGATCTTAGGCCCCGCATCGACGGGAGAGGAATCCCGAGAGGCCCCGAGCAACTCGCATGGGGACTGGCCTTTCCTGAGGCCACCAGAGCGGGTCCCTGAGGTCCCTGTCGTAAGTCGAGAGCACCTGCCGCAACTCGAGAAAATCCAGGAGGTTCTCCCCTCCAGGCGAGATGAGGCCCATTTCCGCTGAGGCGTCTCGAGGCTAATCACACCTAACACTCTGGAACTTCCAAAGGGTCCTTCACACCCTTGCTGCAACTCAAGAAGTTCCCCGACATACCCATCTCCACTCGAGAGGAAGCACGAGAGTCCCGCCCACATCCAGAGGAGCCCCGTTTCCGCCTCCTAGCTCGAGAGGAGGATCCTTTCCCTGCGTGGTCGGGGAAAGAATTCCCGGCGTTCCCGTCGCATCTCAAGTGGAGGCGCTCTCCACAGGAAAGGCGAGAGGAACTCCAGGGTCGTGCCACCATTCCCAGAGTCCCCCAGATGTCTCAGTCCATTCCAGGGAAACCTGTTTTCCCTGCACTGCCTCGACTTTCAAGCCGAGGATCGACTCACACCACGGTGGCACGTGGGACAGCCCTGTGGGAAAGCCTCGTGGGAAAGCCTCCTGGGAAAGCCTCGAGGGAAAGCCACAGATCCCTTGATCCACGCGAAGGGAAGCGTGACACTGCTGCTACAGCTCGGGAGGAAAGCGCACGTGCATGCCCCCACTCGAGACGAGGACTGACTCCCCTGGGGAGACTCCAGAAGTACCCCAAGATCCATGTCAGCACTGGAGAGGAATCCTCAGGTTCCGGCACTGACTCCACACAAGGTCTTAGGCCCCGGCATCGACGGGAGAGGAAATCCCGAGAGGCCCCGAGCAACTCGCATGGGGACTGGCCTTTCCTGAGGCCACCAGAGCGGGTCCCTGAGGTCCCTGTCGTAAGTCGAGAGCACCTGCCGCAACTCGAAAAAATCCAGGAGGTTCTCCCCTCCAGGCGAGATGAGGCCCATTTCCGCTGAGGCGTCTCTGAAGGCTAAACACATCTAACATCTGGAACTTCCAAAGGGTCCTTCACACCCTTGCTGCAACTCAAGAAGTTCCCCGACATACCCATCTCCACTCGAGAGGAAGCACGAAAGTCCCGCCCACATTCCAGAGGAGCCCCCTTTCCGCCTCCTAGCTCGAGAGGAGGGATCCTTTCCCTGCGTGGTGGGGAAAGAATTCCCCGCATTCCCGTCGCATCTCAAGTGGAGGCGCTCTCGACAGGAAAGGCGAGAGGAACTCCAGGGTCGTGCCACCATTCCCAGAGTCCCCGAGATGTCTCAGTCCATTCCAGGGAAACCTGTTTTCCCTGCACTGCCTCGACTTTCAAGCCGAGGATCGACTCACACCACGGTGGCACGTGGGACAGCCCTGTGGGAAAGCCTCGTGGGAAAGCCTCCTGCAAAAACCTCAATGAAAGCCACAGATTTCTTCATCCACGCGAAGGGAAGCATGACACTGCTGCTACAGCTCGGGAGGAAAGTGCACGTGCATGACCTAAGTCGAGACGAGGACTGAATCCCCGGTGGAGACTCCAGAAGTACCCCAAGATCCATGTCAGCACTGGAGAGGAGTCCTCAGGTTCCGGCACCGACTCCACACAAGGTCTAGGCCCCGGCATCGACGGGAGAGGAATCCCGAAGGGCCCCCTAGCAACTCGCATGGGGACTGGCCTTTCCTGAGGCCACCAGACCAGGTCCCTGAGGTCCTCGTCTTAAGTCGAGAGCACCTGTGGCAACTCTAGAAAATCCAGGAGGTTCTCCCCTCCAGGCGAGATGAAGCCCATTTCCGCGGAGGCGTCTCGAGGCTAATCAACCTGGCCTCTGGAACTTCCAAAGGGTCCTTCACACCCTTGCTGCAACTCAAGAAGTTCCCCGACGTACCCCTCTCCACTCGAGAGGAAGCACGAGAGTCCTGCCCACATCCAGAGAAGCCCCGTTTCCGCCTCATAGATCGAGAGGAGGAATCCATTCCCTGCGTGGTCGGGAAAGAATTCCCGGCGTTCCGGTCGCATCTCAAGAGGAGGCGGTCTCCACAGGAAACACGAGGGGATCTCCAGGTTCGTGACACCATTCCCTGAGTGACAGAGATTTCTCAGTCCATTCCAGGGAAACCTGTTTTCCCTGCACTGCCTCGACTTTCAAGCCGAGGATCCACTCACACCACGGTGGCACGTGGGACAGCCCTGTGGGAAAGCCTCGTGGGAAAGCCTCGTGGGAAAGCCTCGAGGAAAAGCCACAGATCCCTTGATCCACGCAAAGGGAAGTGTGACACTGCTGCTACAGCTCGGGAGGAAAGCGCACGTGCATGCCCCCACTCGAGACGAGGACTGACTCCCCTGGGGAGACTCCAGAAGTACCCCAAGACCATGTCAGCACTAGAGAGGAATCCTCAGGTTCCGGCACGGACTCCACAAAGATCTTAGGCCCCGTCATTGACGGGAGAGGAATCCCGAAAGGCCCCGGAGCAACTCGCATGGGGACTGGCCTTTCCTGAGGCCACCAGAGCGGGTCCCTGAGGTCCCCATTGTAAGTCGAGAGCACCTGCCGCACCTCGAGAAAATCCAGGAGGTTCTCCCTTCCAGGCGTGATTAGGCGCATTTCCGCTGAGGCATCTCGAGGCTAATCACACCTAACCTCTTGACTTTCCAAAGGGTCCTTCACACCCTTGCTGCAAGTCAAGAAGTTCCCCAACTTACCCGTCTCTACTGGAGAGGAAGCACGAGATTCCCGCCCTCATCCAGAGGAGCCCCGTTTCCGCCTCATAGCTCGAGAGCAGGGATATTTCCCTGCGTGGTCGGGAAAGAAATCCCGGCGTTCCCGTCGCATCTCAAGAGGAGGTGCTCTCCACAGGAAAGGCGAGAGGAACTCCAGGGTCGTGCCACCATTCCCAGAGTCCCCCAGATGTCTCAGTCCATTCCAGGGAAACCTGTTTTCCCTGCACTGCCTCGACTTTCAAGCCGAGGATCGACTCACACCAACGGTGGCACGTGGGACAGCCCTGTGGGAAAGCCTCGAGGGAAAGCCTCGTGGGAAAGCCTCGAGGGAAAGTTGCAGATCCCTTGATCCACGCGAAGGGAAGCATGACACTCCTGCTACATCTCGGGAGGAAAGCGCACGTGCATGCCCCCACTGGAGACGAGGACTGACTCCCCTGGGGAGACTCCAGAAGTACCCCAAGATCCATGTCAGCACTGGAGAGGAATCCTCAGGTTCCGGCACCGACTCCACACAAGATCTTAGGCAGCGGCATCGATGGTAGAGGAATCCCGAGAGGCCCCCGAGCAACTCGCTTGGGGACTGGCCTTTCCTGAGGCCACCAGAGCGGGTCCCTGAGGTCCTCGTCCTAAGTCGAGAGCACCTGCCGAAACTCGAGAAAATCCAGGAGGTTCTACCCGCCAGGCGAGGTGAGGCCCATTTCCGCAGAAACGTCTCGAGGCAAATCACACCTAACCTCTGGAACTTCCAAAGGGTCCTTCACACCTTTGCTGCAACTCAAGAAGTTCCCCCACATACCCGTCTCCACTCGAGAGGAAGCACCAGAGTCCCGCACACATCCAGAGGAGCCCCGTTTCCGCCTCCTAGCTCGAGAGGATGGATCCTTTCCCTGCGTGGTCGGGAAAGAATTCCCGGCGTTTCCGTCGCAACTCAAGATGAGGCGCTCTCCACAGGAAAGGCAAGAGGAACTCCAGGGTCGAGCCACCATTCCCAGAGTCCCCCAGATGTCTCAGTCCATTCCAGGGAAACCTGTTTTCCCGGCACAGCCTCTACTTTCAAGGCGAGGATCGACTCACACCACGGTGGCACGTGGGACAGCCCTGTGGGAAAGCCTCGTGGGAAAGCCTCGTGGGAAAGCCTCGAGGGAAAGCCACAGATCCCTTGATCCTCGCGAAGGGAAGCGTGACACTGCTGCTACAGCTCGGGAGGAAAGCGCACGTGCATGCCCCCACTCGAGACGAGGACTGACTCCCCTGGGGAGACTCCGGAAGTACCCCAAGATCCATGTCAGCACTGGAGAGGAATCCTCAGGTTCCGGCACCGACTCCACACAAGATATTAGACACCGGAATCGACGGGAGAGGAATCCCAAGAGGCCCCCGAGCAATTCGCATGGGGACTGGCCTTCCCTGAGGCCACCAGAGCGGGTCCCTGAGGTCCCTGTCGTAAGTCGAGAGCACCTGCCGCAACTCGAGAAAATCCAGGAGGTTCTCCCCTCCAGGCGAGATGAGGCCCATTTCCGCGGAGGCGTCTCGAGGCTAATCAACCTGGCCTCTGGAACTTCCAAAGGGTCCTTCACACCCTTGCTGCAACTCAAGAAGTTCCCCGACGTACCCCTCTCCACTCGAGAGGAAGCACGAGAGTCCTGCCCACATCCAGAGAAGCCCCGTTTCCGCCTCATAGATCGAGAGGTGGAATCCTTTCCCTGCGTGGTCGGGAAAGAATTCCCGGCGTTCCGGTCGCATCTCAAGAGGAGGCGGTCTCCACAGGAAACACGAGGGGATCTCCAGGGTCGTGACACCATTCCCTGAGTGCCAGAGATTTCTCAGTCCATTCCAGGGAAACCTGTTTTCCCTGCACTGCCTCGACTTTCAAGCCGAGGATCCACTCACACCACGGTGGCACGTGGGACAGCCCTGTGTGAAAGCCTCGTGGGAAAGCCTCTTGGGAAAGCCTCGAGGAAAAGCCACAGATCCCTTGATCCACGCAAAGGGAAGTGTGACACTGCTGCTACAGCTCGGGAGGAAAGCGCACGTGCATGCCCCCACTCGAGACGAGGACTGACTCCCCTGGGGAGACTCCAGAAGTACCCCAAGATCCATGTCAGCACTGGAGAGGAATCCTCAGGTTCCGGCACGGACTCCACAAAGATCTTAGGCCCCGTCATTGACGGGAGAGGAATCCCGAAAGGCCCCGGAGCAACTCGCATGGGGACTGGCCTTTCCTGAGGCCACCAGAGCGGGTCCCTGAGGACCCCGTCGTAAGTCGAGAGCATCTGCCGCAACTCGAGAAAATCCAGGAGGTTCTCCCTTCCAGGCGAGATTAGGCCCATTTCCGCTGAGGCATCTCGAGGCTAATCACACCTAACCTCTTGACTTTACAAAGGGTCCTTCACACCCTTGCTGCAACTCAAGAAGTTCCCCAACATACCCGTCTCTACTGGAGAGGAAGCACGAGAGTCCCGCCCTCATCCAGAGGAGCCCCGTTTCCGCCTCATAGCTCGAGAGAAGGGATATTTCCCTGCGTGGTCGGGAAAGAAATTCCGGCGTTCCCGTCGCATCTCAAGAGGAGGTGCTCTCCACAGGAAAGGCGAGAGGAACTCCAGGGTCGTGCCACCATTCCCAGAGTCCCCCAGATGTCTCAGTCCATTCCAGGGAAACCTGTTTTCCCTGCACTGCCTCGACTTTCAAGCCGAGGATCGACTCACACCAAGGTGGCACGTGGGACAGCCCTGTGGGAAAGCCTCGAGGGAAAGCCTCGTGGGAAAGCCTCGAGGGAAATTGCAGATCCCTTGATCCACGCGAAGGGAAGCGTGACACTGCTGCTACATGCTCGGGAGGAAAGCGCACGTGCATGCCCCCACTCGAGACGAGGACTGACTCCCCTGGGGAGACTCCAGACGTACCCCAAGATCCATGTCAGCACTGGAGAGGAATCCTCAGGTTCCGGCACTGACTCCACACAAGGTCTTAGGCCCCGCATCGACGGGAGAGGAATCCCGAGAGGCCCCCGAGCAACTCGCATGGGGACTGGCCTTTCCTGAGGCCACCAGAGCGGGTCCCTGAGGTCCCGTCGTAAGTCGAGAGCACCTGCCGCAACTCGAGAAAATCCAGGAGGTTCTCCCCTCCAGGCGAGATGAGGCCCATTTCCACTGAGGCGTCTGAGGCTAATCACACCTAAACTCTGGAACTTCCAAAGGGTCCTTCACACCCTTGCTGCAACTCAAGAAGTTCCCCGACATACCCGTCTCCACTCGAGAGGAAGCACGAGAGTCCCGCCCACAATCCAGAGGAGCCCCGTTTCCGCCTCCTAGCTCGAGAGGAGGGATCCTTTCCCTGCGTGGTCGGGAAAGAAATTCCCGGCGTTTCCGTCGCATCTCAAGTGGAGGCGCTCTCCACAGGAAAGGCGAGAGGAACTCCAGGGTCGTGCCACATTCCCAGAGTCCCCCAGATGTCTCAGTCCATTCCAGGGAAACCTGTTTTCCCTGCACTGCCTCGACTTTCAAGCCGAGGATCGACTCACACCACGGTGGCACGTGGGACAGCCCTGTGGGAAAGCCTCGTGGGAAAGCCTCATGGGAAAGCCTCGAGGGAAAGCCCCTGATCCCTTGATCCACGCGAAGGGAAGCGCTGACACTGCTGCTACAGCTCGGGAGGAAAGCGCACGTGCATGCCCCCACTCGAGACGAGGACTGACTCCCACTGGGGAGACTCCAGAAGTACCCCAAGATCCATGTCAGCACTGGAGAGGAATCCTCAGGTTCCGGCACCGATTCCACACAAGGTCTTAGGCCCCGGCTTCGACGGCGAGAGGAATCCCGAGAGGCCCCCGAGCACATCTCGCATGGGGACTGGCCTTTCCTAGAGGCCACCAGAGCGGCGTCCCTGAGGTCCCAGTCGTAAGTCGAGAGCACCTGCGCAACTCGAGAAAATCCAGGAGGTTCTCCCCTCCAGGCGAGATGAGGCCCATTTCCGCTGAGGCGTCTGGAGGCTAATCGCATCTAACATCTGGAACTTCCAAAGGGTCTTTCACTCCTTTACTGCAACTCAAGAAGTTCCTCGACAAACCCGGTCTCCACTCGAGAGGAAGCACGAGATTCCCGCCCACATCCAGCAGAGACCCCGTTTCCGCCTACCTAGCTCGAGAGTAGGATCCTTTCCCTGCGTGTGTCGGGAAAGAATTCCCGGCGTTCCCTTCGCATCTCAAGAGGAGGCGCTCTCCACAGGAAATGTTGAGAGGAACTCCAGGGTCGTGCACCATTCCCAGAGTCCCCCAGATGTCTCAGTCCATTCCAGGGAAACCTGTTTTCCCTGCACTGTCTCGACTTTCTAGCCGGGGTTGGACTCACACCACGGTGGCACGTGGGACAGCACTGTGGGAAAGCCTCGTGGGAAAGCCTTGATGGAAAGCCACAGATCCCTTGATCCACACGAAGGGAAGCGCGACACTGCTGCTACAGCTCGGTAGGAAAGTGCACGTTGCATGCCCCCACTCGAGACGAGGACTGACTCCCCTGGGGAGACTCCAGAAGTACCCCAAGATCCATGTCTAGCACTGGAGAGGAATCCTCAGGTTCCTGGCACCGACTCCACACAAGATCTTAGGCCCCTGCATTCGACGGGAGAGGAATCCCGAGAGGCCTCGAGCAACTCGCATGGGGACTGGCCTTTCCTGAGGCCACCAGCGGGTCCCTGAGGTTCCCGTCGTAAGTCGAGAGCACCTGCCGCAACTCGAGAAAATCCAGGAGGTTCTGCCCTCCAGGCGAGATGAGGCCCATTTCCGCTGAGGCCGTCTTGAGGCTAATCACACCTAAACTCTGGAACTTCCAAAGGGTCCTTCACACCCTT
>NW_017211571.1:0-17611 GCF_001704415.2 Capra hircus
TCCTTCACACCCTCTGGAACTGCCTTCCAAACTCAAGAAGTTCCCGACATACCCGTCTCTACTCGAGAGGAATCACGAGAGTCCCTCCCTCATCCAGAGGAGCGCTGCTTCCGCCTCCTATCTCGAGAGGAGATCTTTCCCTGCGTGGTCGGGAAAGAATTCCCGGTGTTCCCATCGCATCTCAAGAGGAGGCGCTCTCCAGAGGAAAGGCGAGAGGAACTCCAGGGTCGTGCCACCATTCCCAGAGTCCCCAGATGTCTCAGTCCATTTAGGGAAACCTGTTTTCCCTGCACTGCTCGACTTTCAAGCCGAGGATCGACTCACACCACGGTGGCACGTGGGACAGCCCTGTGGGAAAGCCTCGAGGGAAAGCCTCGTGGGAAAGCCTCGAGTGAAAGCCACAGATCCCTTGATCCACGCGAAGGGAATCGTGACACTGTGGCTACAGCTCGAGGAAAGCGCACGTGCATGCCCCCACTCGAGACGAGGACTGACTCCCTAGGGAGACTCCAGAAGTACCCCAAGATCCATGTCAGCCCTGGAGAGGAATCCTCAGGTTCCCCAACTGACTCCACACAAGTCTTAGGCCCGGCATCGATGGAGAGGAATCCCGAGAGTCCCCGAGCCACTCGCATGGGACTGGTCTTTCTGAGGCCACCAGAGAGGGTCCCTGAGGCCCCGTGTATGAGAGAGCACCTGCCGCAACTCGAGAAAATCCAGGAGGTTCTCCCTCCAGGCGAGATGAGGCCCATTTCCGCTGAGGCGTCTCGAGGCTAATCACACCTAACCTCTGGAACTTCCAAAGGGTCTTCACACGCTTGCTGCAACTCAAGAAGTTCCCCGACATACCCGTCTCCACTCGAGAGGAAGCACGAGAGTCCGCCCACATCCAGAGGAGCCCCTTTCGCCTCTTGCTCAGGAGGGATCCTTTCCCTGCGTGGTCGGAAAGAATTCCTGGTTCCCGTCGCATCTCAAGAGGAAGGCGCTCTCCACAGGAAAGGCGAGAGGAAATCCAGGTCGTGCCACCATTCCAGAGTCCCCAGATGTCCAGTCCATTCCAGGAAACCTGTTTTCCCTGCACTGCCTCGACTTTCAAGCCGAGGATCGACTCACACCACGGTGGCACGTGGGACAGCCCTGTGGAAAGCCTCGTGGAAGCCCCGTGGAAAGCCTCGTGGGAAAGCCTCGAGGGAAAGCCCTGATCCCTTGATCACGCGAAGGGAAGCGCGACACTGCTGCTACAGCTCGGAGCAAAGTGCACGTCATGCCCCACTCGAGACGAGGACTGACTCCCCAAGGAGACTCCAGAATACCCAAATCCATGTCAGCACTGGAGAGGAATCCTCAGGTTCCTGCACTGCTCCCACAAGTTCTAGGCCCGCATCGACGGAGAGGAATCCCGAGAGACCCCGAGCAACTCGCATGGGGACTGGCCTTTCCTGAGGCCACCAGAGCGGGTCCCTGAGGTCCCCGTCGTAAGTCGAGAGCACCTGCCGCAACTCGAGAAAATCCAGGAGGTTCTCCCCTCCAGGCGAGATGAGGCCCTTTTCCGCTGAGGCGTCTCGAGTCTAGTCACACCTAACCTTTGAACTTCCAAGGGGTCGTTCACACCCTTGCTGCAACTCAAGAAGTTCCCCGACATACCCGTCTCCACTTGAGAGGAAGCACGAGAGTCCCGGCCCACATCCCAGAGGAGCCCCGTTTCCGCGTCCTAGCCGAGAGGAGGTATCCTTTCCCTGCGTGGTCGGGAAAGAATTCCCGGCGTTTCCGGTCGCATCTCAAGAGGAGGCGCTCTCCACAGGAATGGCGAGAGGAACTCCAGGGTCGTGCCACAATCCCAGAGTCCCCCAGATGTCTCAGTCCATTCTAGGGAAACCTTTTTTCCCCTGCACTGCCTCGACTTTCAAGCCGAGGATCGACTCACACCACGGTGGCACGTGGGACAGCCCTGTGGGAACGCCTCGTGGGAAAGCCCCTGATCCCTTGATACAGGCGAAGGGAAGCGTGACACTGCTGCTACAGCTCGGGAGGAAAGCGCATGTGCATGCCCCCACTCGAGACGAGGACTGACTCCACTGCGGAGACTCCAGAAATACCCCCATATCCATGTCAGCACTGGAGAGGAATTCTCAGGTTCCTGCACCGGCTCCACACAAGATCTTAGGCCCCGCATCGACGGGAGAGGAATCCCGAGAAGCCCCGAGCAAGGCGCAAGGGATTGGGCTTTCCTGAGGCCACCAGAGCGGGTCCCTGAGGTCCCCGTCGTAAGTCGAGAGCACCTGCCGCAACTCGAGAACATCCAGGAGGTTCTCCCCTCCAGGCGAGATGAGGCCCATTTCCGCTGAGGCGTCTCGAGGCCTAATCACACTTAACCTCTGGAACTTCCAAAGGGTCCTTCACACCCTTGCTGGCAAGTCAAGAAGTTCCCCGGCATACCCGTCTCCACTCCAGAGGAAGCCCGATAGACCCGCCCACATCCAGAGGAGCCCCGTTACTGCCTCCTAGCTCGAGAGGAGGGATCCTTTCACTGAGTGGTCGGTCAAGTATTCCCGGAGTTCCCGATCTCATCTCAAAGAGGAGGCGCTCTCCACAGGAAAAGGCGAGAGGAACTCCAGATTCATGCACCCATTCCGAGAGTCCCCAGATGTCTCAGTCCATTCCATGGAAACCTGTTTCTCCTGCACTGCCTCGACTTTCTAGCCTAGGATCGACACACAGCACGGTGGCACGTGGGACAAGCCTTTTGGGAAAGTCTCGTGGGAAAGCCTCGTGGAGAAGACTCGTGGGAAAGCCTCGAGGGAAAGCCTCAGATACCTTGATCCACGTGAAGGGAAGCGTGACACTGCTGCTACAGCTCGGGAGGAAATCGAACGTGCATGCCCCCACTCGAGACGAGGACTGACTCCCCTGGAGAGACTCCAGAAGTACCCCAAGATCCATGTCAGCACTGGAGAGGAACCCTCACTTTACGGCACCGACTCCACAAAGGTCTTATGCCGGGAGCCAGTGTGAGGAATCCCGCCCGTGACAAGGTCATGAGGCAGGAAGCTGACATACGCAAGGCGTGCTCAGACTTCAGGGACCCCTCTGGAAATTCCTAAGCATGTACCCCAACAAAAATCTGCCGGCTTTTGTGCTCTGCTTTTCCACTCTTCTGACATTTTCTGGAAAAAGTCAATTCAGGGCTTTAGTCTTCTGCATTTGAAAGAGTGTTTCAATCCAAAAACCCCTCCGATGGCTTTCTAGCCTGCCTGCAGGACTCGTACAGCTGCGCATGTGATTGTTTGAGGCCTCCTGACCGCAGGAGGCACAGGAAGCTTAAAACATCCTAGGAATGTAGGAGCTTCCGAGGAGTCAAAATCTTTAGAATAGGACTGATTAAAGGTTTCATTTTTTGGGTCAATGCTTGCTGCCAAATTTTCCTATCCTTTATTTTTAGATATAGTTGGTATATAGAAAAACAAGTAGTAGACCTGGTATTAGCAACATTAGATCTTTGAGTTAAGTACCTTCTTTGTTATAGCCCACTGCACCTTTGTTCTATAGAGATGTAACTTTAATGCTTTAAGGAGATGCAGATTAAAAAAAAAAAAAAACTTCAGGGGAAACAAAATTAACATTCATTAAGGAAGAGAGCCAAAAAGTGTTAACAAGCCTCTTGGCCAGAAGATAATGTAAATCACCTGAGACCTTTTGTATACAAAATGATATACGGAAAGAATCTGGGTTGCGAATGCTACATAATTTTGTATTACCCATTGATCTCCGTGTTTTATCAAAAGTATAAAAGGCCTTCTGAACAATAAAGGATGGGGGCCGGGGCCGGGGGCCAGGGGCCGGGGGCCAGTTTCTCGGACCAGTTTCTCGAACTAGTCTCTCGGCCTGGTTTCTTGGGACTCTGGCTCCCCCCGTGTCTCTCTCTCTCCTCTTCTCTCCCCTTCCCTCTCTCTGCTCTTTACTTTAACTTCAGGCTGAATCTCCATCTGGGGCGCGGAGGCTCGCCAGGTCTACTTACTTGCCCCGGCTGTTAAGACCCGCACGAAAGGGAGCTTAAGGCGAGGCACCCTTAGATATTCAAGTGGGCGCCGGTGGCCCAACGTAGATGGTGCAAATTCCTTGTCTGGAATTTTATTGGCCTTCCGCGTGAACCAAGCTATTCAGCCCTCTTCCTCCACTTAACCTTCTTACTACACTATAGTTTCTTAATCTAATCTTACATTACTAAACAAACAAGTCTTTCCACGCCAACGCCGTCCACCCTTCGAATTCCCTGGATCCACCGGGGCTGGACCCCGGCAGTCTTAGGCCCCAGCATCGACGGGAGAGGAATCCCGTGAGT
Organism: Capra hircus; assembly: GCF_001704415.2. Taxonomy (NCBI): domain Eukaryota; kingdom Metazoa; phylum Chordata; class Mammalia; order Artiodactyla; family Bovidae; genus Capra; species Capra hircus. The sequence continues at coordinate 4,340 of NW_017211571.1, forward strand.
CTCCCCGAGCAACTCGAATGGGGACTGGCCTTTCCTGAGGCCATCAGAGCGGGTCCCTGAGGTCCCCGTCCTAAGTCGAGAGCACCTGCCACAACTCGAGAAAATCCAGGAGGTTCTCCGCTCCAGGCGAGATGAGGCCCATTTCCTCTGAGGCGACCCAGGCTAATCACACCTAACCTCTGGAACTTCCAAAACGTACTTCACAACCTTGCTGCAACTCAAGAAGTTCCCCGACACACCCGTCTCCACTCGAGAGGAAGCACGAGAGTCCCGCCCACATGCAGAGGAGCCCCGTTTCCGCCTCATAGCTCGAGAGCAGGGATCCTTTCCCTGCGTGGTCGGGGAAGAATTCTCGGCGTTCCCGTTGCATCTCAAGAGGAGGCGCTCTCCACCTGAAAGGCGAGAGGGACTCAAGGGTCGTGCCACATTTCCCAGAGTCCCGCAGATGACTCAGTCCATTCCAGGGAAACCTGTTTTCCCTGCACTGCCTCGACTTTCAAGCCGAGGATCGAATCACACCACGGTGGCACGTGGGACAGCCCTGTGGGAAAGCCTCGTGGGAAAGCCTCGAGGGAAACCCACAGATGCCTTGATCCACGGGAAGGGAGACGGGACACTGCTGCTACAGCTCGGAGGAAAGCACACGTGCATGCCCCCACTCGAGATGATGACTGACTCCCCTGGGGCGATTCCAGAAGTACCCCAAGATCCATGTCAGCACTGGAGAGGAATCCTCAGGTTCCGGTACCGACACCGCACAAGGTCTTAGGCCTGGGCATCGATGGGTGAGGAATCCCGAAAGGCCCCCGAGCAACTCGCATGGGGACTGGCCTTTCCTGAGGCCACCAGAGCTGGTCCCTGAGGACCCCGTCGTAAGTCGAGAGCGCCTGCCGCAACTCGAGAAAATCCAGGAGGTTCTCCCTTCCAGGCGAGATGAGGCCCATTTCTGCTGAGACGTCTCGAGGCTAATCACACCTAACCTCTGGAAGTTCCAAAGGGTCCTTCACACTCTTTCTGCAACTCAAGAAGTTCCCAGACATACCCGTCTCCACTCGAGAGGAAGCACGAGTGTCCCGCCCACATCCAGAGGAGCCCGGTTTCCGCCTCATAGCTCGAGAGGAGGGATCCTTTCCCTGCGTCGTCGGGAAAGAATTCCCGGCGTTCCCGTCACATCTCAAGAGGGGGCGCTCTCCACAGGAAAGGCGAGAGGAAATCCAGGGTCGTGCCACCATTCCCAGAGTCTTCCAGATGTCTCAGTCCATTCCAGGGAAAGCTGTTTTCCCTGCACTGCCTCGACTTTCAAGCCGAGCATCGAGTCACACCACGGTGGCACGTGGGACAGCCCTGTGGAAAAGCCTCGTGGGAAAGCCTCCTGGGAAAGCCTCGAGGGAAAGCCACAGATCCCTTGATCCACGCGAAGGGAAACGTGACACTGCTGCTACAGCTCGGGAGGAAACCGCACGTGCATGCCCCCACACGAGACGAGGACTGACTCCCCTGGGGAGACTCCAGAAGTACCCCCAAGATCCATGTCAGTACTGGAGAGCAATCCTCAGGTTCTGGCAGTGACTCCACACAAGATCTTAGGCCCCGGCATCGAAGGGAGAGGAATCCCGAGAGGATCCCGTGTAACTCGCATGGGAACTGGCCTTTACTGAGGCCTCCAGAGCGGGTCCCAGGGGTCCCCGTCGTAAGTCGAGAGCACCTGCCGCAACTCGAGAAAATCCAACAGGTTCTCCCCTCCAGGCGAGATGAGGCCCATTTCTGCTGAGGCGTCTCGAGGCTATTCACACCTAACCTCTGGAACTTCCAAAGGGTCCTTCACACCCTTGCTGCAACTCAAGAGGTTCCCGACATATCCGTCTCCACTCGAGAGGAAGCACGAGGGTCCTGCCCACATCCAGAGGAGCCTGGTTTCCACCTCGTCGCTTGAGATTAGGGATTCTTTTCCTGCTTCGTCTGGAAAGAATTCCCGGCTTTCCCGTCGCATCTCAAGAAGAGGCGCTCTCAACAGGAAAGGCGAGAGATACCCCAGTGTCGTGCCACAATTCCAAGGGACCCCCAGATGTCTCAGTCCATTCCAGAGGAACTTGTTTTCCCTGCACTGCCTCTACTTTCACGCCGAGGATCCACTCACTCCACCATGTCATGTCCCACGTGGGACAGCCCTGTGGGAAGCCTCGTCGGAAAGCCTCGAGGGAAAGCCACAGATCCCTTGATCCCCGCGACGGGAAGTGTGACACTGCTGCTACAGTTCGTGAGGAAAGCTCACGTGCATGCCCCCACACGAGATGAGCACTGACTCCCCAGTAGAGACTCCAGAAGTACCCCAAGATCCATATCAGCACTGGAGAGGAATCCTCAGGTTCCAGCCTCGACTCCACACAAGGTCTTAGGCCCCAACATCGACGGGAGAGGAATCCCGAAAGGCCCCCTTGCAACTCCCTTGGGCACTGGCCTTTCCTGAGGCCACCAGAGCGGGTCCCTGAGGACCCGTCCTAACTAGAGAGCACCTGCCACAACTGGGTAAAATCCAGGAGGTTCTCCCCTCCAGGCGGATTGAGGCCCATTTCCTCTGAGGTGTCTGGAGGCTCATCACACCTAACCTCTGGAAATTCAAAAGGGTCCTTGCTGCAACTCAAGAAGTTCCCCGACATACCCGTCTCCACACGAGAGGAAGCACGAGGGTCCCACCCACATTCAGAGGAACCCCGTTTCCGAGATGAAGGATCCTCTCCTGCTTAGTCAGGAAAGATTTTTCGGCGTTCCCGTGGCATCTCAAGAGCAAGGGCTCTCAATAGGAAAGGCGAGAGGAACTCCAGGGTCGTGCCATCATTCCAAGAGTCCCCAGATGTCTCAGTCCATTTCAGAGGAACCCGTTTTCCCAGCACTGCCTCGACTTTCACGCCGAGGATCCACTCACACCATGGTGGCATGTGGGACAGCCCTGTGAGAAAGCCTCGAGGGAAAGCCACAGATCCCTTGATCCCCGCGACGGGAAGCGTGACACATCTGCTACACTGTCCCTGAGGTCACGGTCGTATGTCGAGAGTACCTGCCGCAACTCGAGAAAATCCAGGAGGTTCTCTGCTCCAGTCGAGATGAGGCCCATTTTCTCTGCGGCGTCTCGAGAGTAATCACACCTAAACTCTGGAACTTCCAAAGTGTCCTAAACACCCTTGCTAAAACTCAAGAAGTTCCCCGACATACCCGTCTCCACTCCAGAGGAAGGACGTGGGTCCGGCCACCGCCAGAGGAGCTCGTTTCCGCCTCCAAGCTCGAGATGAGGGATCCTTCCCTGCTTCCTCGGGAAAGAATTCCCGACGTTTCCGACGCATCTCAAGAGGAGGCGCGCTGCACAGGAAAGGCGAGAGGAACTCATGGGTCGTGCCACCATTCCAAGAGTCCCCCAGATGTCTCAGTCCATTCCAGAGGATCCTGTTTTCCCTGCACTGCTTCGACTTTCACGCAGAGGATCGACTCACACCACTGTGGCAAGAGTGACAACCTTGTGGGAAAGCTTCATGGGAAAGCCTCGAGGGAAAGCCACAGATCCCTTAAACCACGCGACGGGAAGCGTGACACTGCTGCTACAGCACGGGAGGAAAGCGCACGTGCATGCCCCTACTCGAGACGAGAACTGACTCCCCTGGGGAGACTCCAGAAATACCCCAAGATGCATGTCAGCCCTGGAGAGGAATCCTCAGGTTCCGGCCCCGACTCCACACAAGGTCTTAGGCCCTGGCATCGACGGGAGAGGAATAGCCAAGGACCTCTAGCAACTCGCATGGGGACTGGCCTTTCCTGAGGTCACCAGAGCGGGTCCATGAGGTCCCCGTCGTAAGTCGAGAGCACCTGCCGCAACTCGGTAAAATCCAGGAGGTTCTCCCCTGCAGGCGAGATGAGGCCCGTTTCCACTGAGGTGTCTCCAGGCTAATCACATGTGAACTCTGGAACTTCTAAAGAGTCTTTCACAGTCATGCTGCAACTCAAGAAGTTCCCCGACATACCCGTCTCCACTCAAGAGGAAGCACGAGGGTCCCGGCCACATCCAGAGGAGCTCCGTTTCCGGCTCCTAGCTCGAGATGAGGGATCCTTTCCCTACTTGGTCGGGAAAGAATTCCCAGCATTTCCATCGCATCTCAAGAGGAGGCGCTCTCCACAGGAAAGGCGAGAGGAACTGCAGGGTCGTGCCACCATTCCAAGAGTCCCCCAGATGTCTCAGTCCATTCCAGGGAAACCTGTTTTCCCTGCACTGCCTCGACTTTCAAGGCGAGGATCGACTCACATATCGGTGGCACGTGGGACAGCCCTGTGGGAAAGCCTCGTGGGGAAGCCTCGTGGGAAAGCCTCGAGGAGAAAGCCTCAGATACCTTGATCCTCGCGAAGGGAAGCGTGACACTGCTGCTACAGCTCAGGAGGAAAGCGCACGTGCATGCCCCCACTCGAGACGAGGACTGACTCCCCTGGGGAGACTCCAGAAGTACCCCAAGATCCATGTCAGCACTGGAGAGGAATCCTCAGGTTCTGGCACCTGCTGGGAGCCAGCGTGAGGAATCCCGCCCGTGAGAAGGTCATGAGGAAGAAAGCTGACATACGCAAGGCGTGCTCAGATTTCAGGGACCCCTCTGCAAATTCCTAAGCACGTACCCCAACAAAAATCTGCCTCTTTTGTGCTCTGCTTTTCCACTCTTCTGACATTTTCTGGAAAAGTCAATTCAGGGCTATAGTCTTCTGCATTTGAAAGAGTGTTTCAATCCAAAAAACCCCTCCGATGGCTTTCTAGCCTGCCTGCAGGACTCGTACAGCTGCGCTTGTGATTGTTTGAGGCCTCCTGACAGCAGGAGGCACAGGAAGCTTAAAACATCGTAGGAATGTAGGAGCTTCCGAGGAGTCAAAATCTTTAGAATAGGACTGATTAAAGGTTTCATTTTTTGGGTCAATGCTTGCTGCCAAATTTTCATATCCTTTATTTTTAGATATAGTTGGTATATAGAAAAAACAAGTAGTAGACCTGGTATTAGCAACATTAGATCTTTGAGTTAAGTACCTTCTTTGTTATATCCCACTGCACCTTTGTTCTATAGAGATGTAACTTTAATGCTTTAAGGAGATGCAGATTAAAAAAAAAAAACACTTCAGGGGAAACAAAATTAACATTCATTAAGGAAGAGAGCCAAAAAGTGTTAACAAGCCTCTTGGCCAAAAGATAATGTAAATTACATGAGACCTTTTGTATACAAAATGATATACGGAAAGAATCTGGGTTGCGAACGCTACATAATTTTGTGTTACCCATTGATCTCCGTGTTTTATCAAAAGTATAAAAGGCCTTCTGAACAATAAAGGATGGGGGCCAGTTTCTCGAACAAGTCTCTCGGCCTGGTTTCTTGGGACTCTGGCTCCCCCCATGTCTCTCTCTCTCTCTTCTTCTCTCCCCTTCCCTCTCTCTGCTCTTTACTTTAACTTCAGGCTGAATCTCCATCTGGGGCGCGGAGGCTCGCCAGGTCTACTTACTTGCCCCGGCTGTTAAGACCCGCACGAAAGGGAGCTTAAGGCGAGGCACCCTTAGATATTCAAGCGGGCGCCGGTGGCCCAACGTAGATGGTGCAAATTCCTTGTCTGGAATTTTATTGGCCTTCCGCGTAAACCAAGTTATTCAGCCCTCTTCCTCCACTTAATCTTCTTACTACACTATAGTTTCTTAATCTAATCTTACATTAATAAACAAACAAGTCTTTCCACGCCAACGCCGTCCATCCTTCGAATTCCCTGGATCCACCGGGGCTGGACCCCGGCAGGCACCGACTCCACACAAGGTCTTAGGCCCTGGCATCGACGGGAGAGGAATCCCGAGAGGCCCCCGAGCAACTCGCATGGGGACTGGCCTTTCCTGAGGCCACCAGAGCGGGTCCCAGTGGTCCCCGTCGTAAGGCGAGAGCACGTACCGCAACTCGAAAAAATCCAGTAGATTCTCCCCTCCAGGGAGATGAGGCCCATTTCCGCTGAGGCGTCTCGAGGCTAATATCACCTAACCTCTGGAACATCCAAAGGGTCATTCACACCCTTGCTGCAACTCAAGAAGTTCCCCGACATACCCATCTCCAATTGAGAGGAAGCACGAGAGTCCCGCTCACATCCAGAGGAGCCCCGTTTCCGCCTCCTAGCTCGAGAGGAGGGATCCTTTCCCTGCGTGGTCGGGATAGAATTCCCGGCGTTTCCATCGCAAGTCAAGAGGAGGCGCTCTCCACAGGAAAGGCGAGAGGAACTCCAGGGTAGTGCCACCATTCCCAGAGTCCCCCAGATGTCTCAGTCCATTTCAGGGAAACCTGTTTCCCTACACTGCCTCGACTTTCAAGCCGAGGATCGACTCACACCACGGTGGCACGTGGGACAGCCCTGTGTGAAAGCCTGGTGGGAAAGCCTCGTGGGAAAGCCTCATGGGAAAGCCTCGAGGTAAAACCACAGATGCTTTGATCCACGCGAAGGGAAGCGTGACACTGCTGCTTCAGCTTGGGAGGAAAGCACACGTGCATGCCCCCACTCGAGACGAGGACTGACTCCCCTGGGGAGACTCCAGAAGTACCCCAAGATCCATGTCAGCACTGGAGAGGAACCCTCACTTTACGGCACCGACTCCACAAAGGTCTTAGGCCCCAGCATCGACGGGAGAGGAATCCCGTGAGTCTCCCCGAGCAACTCGCATGGGGACTGGCCTTTCCTGAGGCCAACAGAGCGGGTGCCTGAGGACCCCGTCCTAAGTCGAGAGCACCTGCAGCAACTCGAGAAAATCCAGGAGGTTCTCCCCTCCAGGCGAGATGAGGCCCATTTCCTCTGAGGCGTCCCCAGGCTAATCACACCTAAACTCTGGAACTTCCAAAACGTCCTTCACATCCTTTCTGCAACTCAAGAAGTTCCCTGACATACCCGTCTCCACTCGAGAGGAAGCACGAGAGTCCCGCCCACATCCAGAGGAGCCCCGTTTCTGCCTCATAGCTCGAGAGGAGGGATCCTTTCCCTGCGTGTCGGGAAAGAATTCTCGGCGTTCCCGTCGCTTCTCAAGAGGCGACGCTTTACACTGGAATGGCGTGAGGAACTCCAGGGTCATTCCACCATTCCCAGAGTCCCCCAAATGTCTCAGGCCATTCCAGGGAAACCTGTTTTCCCTGCACTGCCTCGAATTTCAAGCCGAGGATCGACTCACACGACGGTGGCACGTGGGACAGCCCTGTGGGAAAGCCTCTTGGGAAAGTCTCCTGGGAAAGCCTCGAGGGAAAGCCACAGATCCCTTGATCCACGCGAAGGGGAGCGTGACACTGCTGCTACAGCTCGGGAGGAAGTTCCGTGCATGCCCTTACTCGGGAGAAGGACTGACTCCCTGTGGAGACTCCAGAAGTACCCCAAGATCCATGTCAGCACTGGAGAGGAATTCTCAGGTTCCGGCACCGACTCCCCACAAGGTCTTAGGCCCCGGCATCAATGGGAAAGGAATCCTGAGAGGCACCAGAGCAACTCGCATGGGGACTGGCCTTTCCTGAGGCCACCAGAGCGGGTCCCTGAGGTCCCCGTCGTAAGTCGAGAGCACCTGCCGCAACTCGAGAAAATCCAGGAGGTTCTCCCCCTCCAGGCGAGATGAGGCCCATTTCCGCTGAGGCGTCTCGAGCTAATCACACCTAACCTCTGGAACTTCAAAAGGTTCCTTCACACCCTGGCTGCAACTCAAGAAGTTCTGCGACATTCCCGTCTCCACTCGAGAGAAAGCACGAGAGTACCGCCTACATCCAGAGGAGCCCCGTTTCCGCCTCCTAGCTTGAGAGGAGGGATCCTTTCCCTGCGTGGTCGGGAAAGAATTCCCCGTGTTCCCGTCGCATCTCAAGAGGAGGCGCTCTCCACAGGAAAGGCGAGAGGAACTCCAGGTTCGTGCCACATTCCCAGAGTACCCCAGATGTCTCAGTCCATTCCAGGGAAAGCTGTTTTCCCTGCACTGTCCTCGACTTTCAAGCCGAGGATCGACTCACACCACGGTGGCACGTGGGACAGCCCATGTGGGAAAACTCGTGGGAAAGCCTCGTGGGAAAGCCTCGAGGGAAAGCCCCTGATCCCTTGATCCACGCGAAGGGAAGCGTGACACTGCTGCAACAGCTCGGGAGGAAAGCGCAAGTGCAAGCCCCCACTCGAGACGAGGACTGACTCCCCTGGGGAGACTCCAGAAGTACCCCAAGATCCACGTAAGCACTGGAGAGGAATCCTCAGGTTCCGGCATCCACTCCACACAATATCTTAGGACCGGCATCAACGGGAGAGGAATCCCGAGAGGTCCCCGAGCAACTCACATGGGGACTGGCCTTTCTGAGGCACCAGAGCGGGTCCTGAGGTCCCCGTCGTACGTCGAGAGCACCTGCCGCAACTCGAGAAAATCCAGGAGGTTCTCCCCTCCAGGCGAGATGAGTCCCATTTCCGCTGAGGGTCTCTAGGCTAGTCACACCTAACCTTTGGAACTTCCAAAGGGTCCTTCACTCCCTTGCTGCAACTCAAGAAGTTCCCTGACATACCCGTCTCCACTCGAGAGGAAGCACGAGAGTCCTGCCACATCCAGAGGAGCCCCGTTTCCACCTCCTAGCCTGAGAGGAGGGATTCTTTCCCTGCGTGGTCGGGAAAGAATTCCCGGCGTTCCCGTCGCATCTCAAGAGGAGGCGCTCTCCACAGGAAAGGCGAGAGGAACTCCAGGATCGTGCCACATTCCCAGAGTCCCCAGATGTCTCAGTCCATTCCAGGGAAACCTGTTTTCCCAGCACTGCCTCGACTTTCAAGCCGAGGATCGACTCACACCACGGTGACTCGTGGGACAGCCCTGTGGGAAAGCCTCGTGGGAAAGCCTTGTGGGAAAGCCTCCGAGGGAAAGCCACAGATCCCTTGATCCACGCGAAGGGAAGCGCGACACTGCTGCTACAGCTCGAGAGGAAAGCGCAGGTGCATGCCCCCACTCGAGACGAGGACTGACTCCCCTGGGGAGACTCCAGAAGAACCCCAAGATCCACGTAAGCACTGGAGAGGTATCCTCAGGTTCCGGCACCCACTCCACACAATATCTTAGGCCCCGGCATCGACGGGAGAGGAATCCCGAGAGGTCCCGAGCAACTCGCATGGGGACTGGCATTTCCTGAGGCCACCAGAGCGGGTCCTTGAGGTCCCCGTCGTAAGTTGAGAGCACCTGCCGCAACTCGAGAAAATCCAGGAGGTTCTCCCCTGCAGGCGAGATGAGGCCCATTTCCGCTGAGGCGTCTCGAGGTTAATCACACCTAAACTCTGGAACTTACAAAGGGTCCTTCACACCCTTGCTGCAACTCAAGAAGTTCCCCGTCATACCCGTCTCCACTCGAAAGGAAGTACAAGAGTCCCGCCCACATCCAGAGGAGCCCCGTTTCCGTCTCCTAGCTCGATAGGAGGTATCCTTTCCCTGCGTGCTCGGGAAAGAATTCCCGCCGTTCCCGTCGCATCTCAAGAGGATGTGCTCTCCCCAGGAAAGGCGAGAGGAACTCCAGGGTCGTGCCACCATTCCCAGAGTCCCCCAGATGTCTCAGTCCATTCCAGGGAAATCTGTTTTCCCTGCACTGCCTCGAATTTCAAGCCGAGCATCGACTCACACCAAGGTGGCACGTGGAACAGCCCTGTGGGAAAGCCTTCGTGGGAAAGACTCGTGGGAAAGCCTCGAGGGAAAGGCACAGATTCCTTGATCCACGCGAAGGGAAGCGTGACAATTCTACTACAGCTCGGGAGGAAAGTGCACGTGCATGCCCCCCACTTGAGACGAGGACTGACTCCCCTGGGGAGACTCCAGAAGTACCCCAAGATCCATGTCAGCACTGGAGAGGAATCCTCAGGTTCCGGCACCGACTCCACACAAGGTCTTAGGTCCCGGCATCGACGGGAGAGGAATCCCGAGAGGCCCCCGAGCAACTCGCATGGGGACTGGCCTTTCCTGTGGCCACCAGAGCAGGTCACTCAGGTCCCCGTCATAAGTCGAGAGCACCTGACCCAACTCAAGAAAATTCTGGAGGTTCTGCCCTCCAGGTGAGATGAGGCCCATTTCAGCCTAGGCGTCTCGAGGCTAATCACACCTAACCTCTGGAAATTCCAAAGGGTCCTTCACACCCTTGCTGCAACTCAAGAAGTTCCCCAATATACCCGTCTCCACTCGAGAGGAAGCACGAAGGTCCATCCCACATCCAGAGGAGCCCCGTTTCTGCCTCCTAGCTCGAGAGGAGGGATCCTTTCCCTGCGTGGTCGGGAAAGAATTCCCGGCGTTCCCGTCGAATCTCAAGAGGAGGCGCTCTTCACAGGAAAGGCCAGAGGAACTCGAGGGTCGTGCCACCATTCACAGAGACCCCAGATGTCTCAGTCCATTCCAGGGAAACCTGTTTTCCCTGCACTGCCTCGACTTTCAAGCCGAGGATCGACTCATACCACGGTGGCACGTGGGACAGCCGTGTGGGAAAGCCTCGTGGGAAAGCCTCGTTGGAAAGCCTCGAGGGAAAGCGCCTGATCCTTGATCCACTGCGAAGGGAAGCGTGACACTGCTGCTACAGCTCTGGAGGAAAGCACACGTGCATGACCCCACTCGAGACGAGGACTGACTCCCCTATGGAGACTCCAGAAGTACCCAAGATCCATGTCGGCACTGGAGAGGAATCCTCACGTTCCGGCACTGACTCCACACAAGGTCTTAGGCCCCAGCATCGACGGGAGAGGAATCCCGAGAGGCCCCGAGCATCTCGCATGGGGACTGGCCTTTCCTGAGGCCACCAGAGCGTGTCCCTGAGGTCCCCATCGTAAGTCGAGATGCACCTGCCGCAACTCGAGAAAAATCAAGGAGGTTTTCCCCATCCAGGCGAGATGAGGCCCATTTCCGCTGAGGCGTCTCGATGGCTAATCACACCCTAAACTCTGGAATATCCAAAGGGTCCTTCACACCCTTGCTGCAACTCAAGAAGTTCCCCGACATACCAGTCTCCACTAGAGAGGAAGCACGAGAGTCCCGCCCACATCCAGAGGAGCCCCGTTTCCGCCTCCTAGATCGAGAGGAGAGATCCTTTCCCTGCGTGGTCGGGAAAGAATTCCCGGCGTTCCCTGACGCATCTCAAGAGGAGGGGTTCTCCCACAGGAAAGGCGAGAGGAACTCCAGGGTCGTGCCACCATTCCCAGAGTCCCCCAGATGTCTCAGTCCATTCCAGGGAAACCTGTTTTCCCTGCACTGCCTCGACTTTCCAGCCGAGGATCGACTCACACCACGGTGGCACGTGGACAGCCTGTGGGAAAGCCTCGTGGGAAAGCCTTCGTCGGAAAGCCTCGAGGGAAAGCCACAGATCCCTTGAATCCACGCGAAGGGAAGCGTGACACTGCTGCTACAGCTCGGGAGGAAAGCGCACGTGCATGCCTCCCACTCGAGACGAGGACTGACTCCCCTGGGGAGACTCCAGAAAGTACCCCAAGATCCATGTCAGCCACTGGAGAGGAATCCTCAGGTTCCGGCACCCGACTCCACACAAGATCTTAGGCCCCGGCATCGACGGGAGAGGAATACCGAGAGGCCCCCGAGCAACTCGCATGGGGACTGGCCTTTCCTGAGGCACCAGAGCGGGTCCTGAGGTCCCCGTCGTAAGTCGAGAGCAACCTGCCGCAAACTCGAGAAAATCCAGGAGGTTCTCCCCTCCAGGCGAGATGAGGCCCATTTCCGATGAGGCGTCTCAGGCTAATCACACTAACCTCTGAAACTTCCAGAAGGGTCCTTCACACCCTTAGCTGCAACTCAGAAGTTCCCCCCGACTACCCGTATCCGACTCGAGAGGAAGCACGAGAGTTTTCGCCCACATCCGAGGAGCCCGTTCCGCTTCCTACCTCGAGCAAGAGGGATCCTTTCCATGTGTGGTGGGAAAGAATTCCCCGGCGTTCTTCGCATACTGCAAAGAGCAGCGTCGTCGCAGGAAAGGCGAGAGGAATCCAGGGTGTGCCATTTCCCCGAGCCCGGCCGCAGGGAATGTTCAGTCCATCCAGGGAGAACCTGTTTCCCTGCCTGGCCTGGACCTTTCAACGCCGAGAATCGACTCCACAACGGTGGCACGTGGACAGGGCCCTGTGGTAAAGCATCCTGGACAGCCTCGCTGGGAGACGCCTCGAGGGAAAGGCACATGATTCCCCTTCATCCAAAGCGTAAGGGAATGCGTGACAACTGCTCGCTAACAGCTCAGAGGAAAGCGCACGTGGCATGCCTCCAATCTCGAGACAGAGGACTGACTCCCCTGGAAGGTGAAAAGTACCGCCCAAAGATCCATGTCACAATTGTGAAGGATTCCCTCCAGGTTCCGGCCACCATCCACACAAGATCTTAGGCCCGGCAGTCGACGGGAGAGGATTCCAGAGAACCCCGAGCACTCGCATGGGGACTGGCCTTCCTTGAGGCCCACCAGAGCGGGTCTGGAGGTCCCCGTCGTAGTAAGTCGAGAGCATGCGTGCCGAAACTCGAGTGGGAATATCCAGTGGAGGTGTTCTCCCTCCAGGGAGTTGAGGCCATTTTCCGATGAGCGCGTCTCGAGGCTAATCAACACCTAACCCTCTAAACTTTCCAATGGTCGTTCCACTCCCGACCTGGTTGCAACTCGAAAAGTTACCGACATAAACGTCTCCACCTCGAGAGGCAAGCACGAGAGTTCCGGCCACGATCCAGAGGAGCCCCGTTTCCGCCTCCTTGCTCGAGAGGATGGTCCTTTCCATGCTGTGTCGGAAGAATCCCGGCGTTCCGTCGCATCTGACAAGAGGAGGCGGCTCTCAACCAGGAAAGGCGAGAGGCAACTCCAGGTTTCGTGGCACCATTCCCAGAGTCGCCCCAGATGTCCTCAGTCCATTCAGGGAAACCTGTTTTCCCTGCACTGCATCGACTTTCAAACGCGAGGATCGAGACATCACCATGGTGGGCACCTGGGACGCCCTTGTGGGAAAGCCTCTGGGATGCTGCGAGTGAGAAGCCAAGATGCCTTTGATCCAAGCGATGAGGGAAGCATGATTGCTGCTACCAGACAAGCTCGGGCGAAAGCGAACGTGCATCGGGCCTCCTCTACTTCAGCGCCCCTCGACCCTAGAGGGGCTGTCGAGAGACGCGAGGACTGGACCGTGAGCTATTCCCTGGGGAAACTCCAGAAGTTACCAGATACCGCAAGATTCATTTGTACCAGCCAACTGGTGGAGGAACGTGTTCCGCAGGCAACGTCCACACGATAT
>NW_017211572.1:0-17610 GCF_001704415.2 Capra hircus
CTTTCCCAAGAGGATTTCCCACGAGGCTTTCCGACAGGGCTATCCCACGTGCCACCGTGGTGTGAGTCGATCCTCGCCGTGAAATTCGAGGCAGTGCAGGAAAAACAGTTTACTCTGGAAATGGACTGAGACATCTGGGGCGACTCTGTGAATGGTGGCACGACCCTGGAGTTCCTCTCGCCTTTCCTGTGGGAGAGCGCTTCCCCTTGAAATGCGAGCGGAATGTCGGGTATTATTTCCTGACCAAGCAGGGAAAGGATCCCTCATGTCGAGCTTCGATACCAAAACGGGCGTCTCCTCTGGATGTGGGCGGGACCCTCGTGCTTCCTCTCGAGTGGAGACGGGTATGTCGGGGAACTTCTTGAGTTGCAGCAAGGACCCTTTTGAATTTCCAGAGTTTAGGTGTGATGAGCCTCCAGACGCCTCCGAGGAAATGGGCCTCATCTCGCCTGGAGGGGAGAACCTCCTGGATTTTCTAGAGTTGGGCAGGGTCTCTCGAGTTACGACAGGGACCTCAGGGACCCGCTCTGGTGGCCTCAGGAAAAGCCAGTGCCCATGGCGAGTTGCAAGAGAGCCTTTCGGGATTCCTCTCCCGTCAATGCCGGGGCCTAAGACCTTGTGTGGAGTCGATGCCGGAACCTGAGGATTCCTCTCCAGTGCTGACATGGATCTTGGGGTACTTCTGGAGTCTCCCCAGGGGAGTCAGACTTCGACTCGAGTGGGGGCAGGAACGTGCGCTTTCCTCCCGAGCTCCTGCAGGAGTGTTACGCTTCCCTTCACGTGGATCAAGGGAGCAGTGGCTTTCCCTCGATGCTTTCCCACGAGGCTTTCCCACAGGGCTGTCCCACGTGCCACCGTGGTGAGAGTCGATCCTCGGCTTGAAAGTCGAGGCAGTGCAGGGAAAACAGTTTTCCCTGGAATGGACTGAGACATCTGGGGGACTGTGGGAATGGTGGCACGACGCTGGAGTTCCTCTCGCCTTTCCTGAGGAGAGCGCCTCCTCTTGAGATGCGACGGGAACGCCGGGAATTCTTTCCCAACCACGCAGCGAAAGGCATCCCACCTCTCGAGCTATGAGGCGGAAACGGGGCTCATCTGGATGTGGGCAGGACTCCTGTGCTTCCTCTCGAGTGGAGACGGGTATGTCGGGGAACTTCTTGAGTTGCAGCGAGGGTGTGAACGACGCTTTGGAAGTTCCAGATGTTAGGTGTGATTAGCCCCAAGACGCCTCAGCGGAAATGGGCCTCATCTCGCCTGGAGGGGAGAACCTCCTGGATTTTCTCCAGAGTCAGGTGCTCACAACTTACGACCGGGACCTCAGGGACCTGCTCTGGTGACCTCAGGAAAGACCAGTCCCCATGCGAATTGCTCGGGGGCCTCTCAGGATTCCTCTCCCGTCGATGCCAGGGCCTAAGACATTGTGTGGAGATGGTGCCGGAACCTCAGGATTCCTCTCCAGTGCTGAACAAGGATCTTGAGGGACTTCTGGAGTCTGCCCAGGGAAGTCAGTCCTCGTCTCCAGTGGTGGCATGCACGTGTGCTTTCCTCCGGAGCTGTAGCAGCAGTGTCACGCTTCCCTTGGTGTGGATCAAGGGATCTGTGGCTTTCCCTCGAGGATTTCCCACGAGGTTTTCCCACGAGGCTTTCCCACAGGGCTGTCCCACGTGCCACCGTGGTGTGAGTCGATCCTCGGCTTGAAAGTCGAGGCAGTGCAGGGAAAACAGGTTTCCCTGGAATGGACTGAGATATCTGGGGGACTCTGGGAATGGTGGCACGACCCTGGAGTTCCTCTCGCCTTTCCTGTGGAGAGCGCCTCCTCTGGAGATGCGACGGGAACCCCAGGAATTCTTTCCCGACACACAGTGAAAGGATCCCTCGTCTCGAGCTATGAGGGAGAAAAGGGGCTCCTCTGGATGTGGGCGGGACTCTCGTGCTTCCTCTCGAGTGGAGACGGGTATGTCGGGGAACTTCTTGAGTTGCAGAAAGGGTGTGAAGGACCCTTTGGAAGTTCCAGAGGTTAGGTGTGATTAGCTTCGAGACGCCTCAGCGGAAATGGGCCTCATCTCGCCTGGAGGGGAGAACCTCCTGGATTTTCTCGAGTTGTGGCAGGTGCTCTCGACATACGACGGGGACCTCAGGGACCCGCACTGGTGGCCTCAGGGAAGGCCATTCCCCATGCGAGTTGCTCGGGGCCCTCTCGGGATACCTGCCCCATCGATGCCGGGGTCTAAGACCTTGTGTGGAGTCGGTGCCGGAACCTGAGGATTCCTCTCCAGTGTGACATGGATCTTGGGGTACTTCTGGAGTCTCCCCAGGGGAGTCAGACATCGACTCGAGTGAGGGCAGGCACGTGCGCTTTCCTCCCGAGCTCTAGCAGCAGTGATACGCTTCTCTTCGCGTGGATCGAGGGATCAGTGGCTTTCCCTCGAGGCTTTCCCACGAGCCTTTCCCACAGGGCTGTCCCACGTGCCACCGTGGTGTGAGTCGATCCTTGGCTTGAAAGTCGAGGCATTGCAGGGAAAACAGTTTTCCCTGGAATGGACAGAGACATCTGGGTGACTCTGGGAATGGTGGCACGAACCTGGATTTCCTCTCGCCTTTCCTGTGGAGAGCGCCTCCTCTTGAGATGCGATGGGAACGCCGGGAATTCTTTCCCGACCACGCAGGAAAGGATCCCTCCTCTCGAACTAGGAGGCGGAATCGGTGCTCCTCTGTATGTGGGCGGGACTCTCGTGCTTCCTCTCCTCTGGAGACGGGTATGTCGGGGAGTTTCTTGAGTTGCAGCAAGGGTGTGAAGGAACTTTTGGAAGTTCCACATGTTAGGTGTGATTAGCCTGGATATGGCTCAGCGGAAATGGGCCTCATCTCGCCTGGAGGGAAGAACCACCTGGATTTTCTCCAGTTGAGGCAGGTGCTCACAACTTACGACCGGGACCTCAGGGACCTGCTCTGGTTGCCTCAGGAAAGACCAGTCCCCATGCGAATTGCTCGGGGTCCTCTCGGGATTCCTCTCCCGTCGATGCCGAGGCCTAAGACCTTGTGTGGAGATGGTGCCAGAACCTGAGGATTCCTCTCCAGTGCTGACATGGATCTTGGGGTACTTCTGGAGTCTCCCCAGGGGAGTGAGTCCTTGTCTCGAGGGGGGGCATGCACGTGCGCTTTCCTCCCGAGATGTAGCAGCAGTGTCACGCTTCCCTTCCCGTGGATCAAGGGATCTGTGGCTTTCCCTCGAGGCTTTCCCAAGAGGATTTCCCATGAGGCTTTCCGACAGGGCTATCCCACGTGCCACCGTGGTGTGAGTCGATCCTCGCCGTGAAATTCGAGGCAGTGCAGGAAAAACAGTTTACTCTGGAATGGACTGAGACATCTGGGCGACTCTGTGAATGGTGGCACGACCCTGGAGTTCCTCTCGCCTTTCCTGTTGGAGAGCGCTTCCCCTTGAAATGCGAGCGGAATGGCGGGTATTATTTCCTGACCAAGCAGGGAAAGGATCCCTCATGTCGAGCTTCGATACCAAAACGGCGTCTCCTCTGGATGTGGGCGGGACCCTCGTGCTTCCTCTCGAGTGGAGACGGGTATGTCGGGGAACTTCTTGAGTTGCAGCAAGGACCCTTTTGAATTTCCAGAGTTTAGGTGTGATGAGCCTCCAGACGCCTCCGAGGAAATGGGCCTCATCTCGCCTGGAGGGGAGAACCTCCTGGATTTTCTAGAGTTGGGCAGGGTCTCTCGAGTTACGACAGGGACCTCAGGGACCCGCTCTGGTGGCCTCAGGAAAGGCCAGTGCCCATGGGAGTTGCAAGAGAGCCTTTCGGGATTCCTCTCCCGTCAATGCCGGGGCCTAAGACCTTGTGTGGAGTCGATGCCGGAACCTGAGGATTCCTCTCCAGTACTGACATGGATCTTGGGGTACTTCTGGAGTCTCCCCAGGGGAGTCAGACCTCGACTCGAGTGGGGGCAGGAACGTGCGCTTTCCTCCCGAGCTCCTGCAGGAGTGTTACGCTTCCCTTCACGTGGATCAAGGGAGCAGTGGCTTTCCCTCGATGCTTTCCCACGAGGCTTTCCCACAGGGCTGTCCCACGTGCCACCGTGGTGAGAGTCGATCCTCGGCTTGAAAGTCGAGGCAGTGCAGGGAAAACAGTTTTCCCTGGAATGGACTGAGACATCTGGGGGACTGTGGGAATGGTGGCACGACGCTGGAGTTCCTCTCGCCTTTCCTGAGGAGAGCGCCTCCTCTTGAGATGCGACGGGAACGCCGGGAATTCTTTCCCAACCACGCAGCGAAAGCATCCCACCTCTCGAGCTATGAGGCGGAAACGGGGCTCATCTGGATGTGGGCAGGACTCCTGTGCTTCCTCTCGAGTGGAGACGGGTATGTCGGGGAACTTCTTGAGTTGCAGCGAGGGTGTGAACGACGCTTTGGAAGTTCCAGATGTTAGGTGTGATTAGCCCCAAGACGCCTCAGCGGAAATGGGCCTCATCTCGCCTGGAGGGGAGAACCTCCTGGATTTTCTCCAGAGTCAGGTGCTCACAACTTACGACCGGGACCTCAGGGACCTGCTCTGGTGACCTCAGGAAAGACCAGTCCCCATGCGAATTGCTCGGGGGCCTCTCAGGATTCCTCTCCCGTCGATGCCAGGGCCTAAGACATTGTGGGGAGATGGTGCCGGAACCTCAGGATTCCTCTCCAGTGCTGACAAGGATCTTGAGGGACTTCTGGAGTCTGCCCAGGGAAGTCAGTCCTCGTCTCCAGTGGTGGCATGCACGTGCGCTTTCCTCCGGAGCTGTAGCAGCAGTGTGACGCTTCCCTTGGTGTGGATCAAGGGATCTGTGGCTTTCCCTCGAGGATTTCCCACGAGGTTTTCCCACGAGGCTTTCCCACAGGGCTGTCCCACGTGCCACCGTGGTGTGAGTCGATCCTCGGCTTGAAAGTCGAGGCAGTGCAGGGAAAACAGGTTTCCCTGGAATGGACTGAGATATCTGGGGGACTCTGGGAATGGTGGCACGACCCTGGAGTTCCTCTCGCCTTTCCTGTGGAGAGCGCCTCCTCTGGAGATGCGACGGGAACCCCAGGAATTCTTTCCCGACACACAGTGAAAGGATCCCTCGTCTCGAGCTATGAGGGAGAAAAGGGTCTCCTCTGGATGTGGGCGGGACTCTCGTGCTTCCTCTCGAGTGGAGACGGGTATGTCGGGGAACTTCTTGAGTTGCAGCAAGGGTGTGAAGGACCCTTTGGAAGTTCCAGAGGTTAGGTGTGATTAGCTTCGAGACGCCTCAGCGGAAATGGGCCTCATCTCGCCTGGAGGGGAGAACCTCCTGGATTTTACCGAGTTGTGGTAGGTGCTCTCGAGTTACGACGGGGACCTCAGGGACTCGCTCTGGTGGCCTCAGGAAAGGCCAGTCCCCATGCGAGTTACCATGGGGCCTATAGGGATTCCTCTCCCATCGATGCCGGTGCCTAAGACCATGTGTGGAGTCGGGGCCAGACCCTGAGGATGCCTCTCCAGTGCTGACATGAATCTTTCCATACTTCTGGAGTCTCACCAGGGGAGTCAGTCCTCATCTCGTGTGGGGGCATGCACCTGCGATTTCCTCACAAGCTGTAGCAGCAGTGTCACGCGTGCCGACATGTGGTTCAAGGGATCAGTCGCTTTGCATCAAGGCTTTCCCATGAGGCTTTCGAACAGGGCTGTCCCACATGTCACGGTGGTGTGAGTCTATCCTCGGCGTGAACGTCGAGGCAGTGAAGGGAAAGCAGGTTCTTCTGGAATGGACGGAGACATCTGGGGGACTCTTGGAATGCTGGCAAGGCCCTGGAGTTCCTCTCGCCTTTCCTGTGGAGAGTGCCTCCTCTTGAGATGCGACGGGAAGCCCGGGAATTCTTTCCCGACGATGAAGGGAAAGGATCCCTCTTCTCGAGCTACGAGGCGGAAACGGGGCTCCGCTGGATGTGGGCGGGACTCTCGTGCCTCCTCTCGAGTGGAGACGGGTATGTCGTGGAACTTCTTGAGTTGCAGCAAGGGTGTGAAGGACCCTTTGGAAATTCCAGAGCTTAGGTGTGATTAGCCTCAAGACGCCCCAGCGGAAATGGGCCCATCTCTCCTGGAAGGGACAACCACCTGGATTTTCTCAAGTTGCGGCAGGTGCTCTCGACCTATGACGGGGACCTCAGGGAACCGCTCTGTTGGCCTGAGGAAATGCCAGTCCCCATGCGAGTTGCACGGTGGCCTCTCAGGTTTCCTCTCCCGTCGATGCCTGGGCCTAAGACCTTGTTTGGAGTCGGTGCCAGAACCAGAGGATTCCTCTCCAGTGCTGACATGGATCTTGGGGTACTTCTGGAGTCTCCCCAGGGGAGTCAGTCCTCGTCTCGAGTGGGGGCATGCACGTGTGCTTTCCTCCCGAGCTGTAGCAGCAGTGTCACGCTTCCCTTCGCGTGGATCAAGGGATCTGTGGCTTTCCCTCGAGGCTTTCCCACGAGACTTTCCCACGAGGCTCTCCCACAGGGCTGTCCCACGTGCCACCGTGGTGAAAGTCGACCCTGGGCTTGAAAGTCGAGGCAGTGCAGGGAAAACAGGTTTCCCTGGAATGGACTGAGACATCTGGGGGACTCTGGGAATGGTGTCACGACCCTGGACTTCCTCTCGCCTTTCCTGTGGAGAGCACCACCTCTTGAGATGCAACGGGAACGCCGGAAATTCTTTCCCCACCACGCAGGGAAAGGATCCCTCCTCTCGAGCTAGGAGGCGGAAACGGGGCTCCTCTGGATGTAGGCGGGACTCTCGCACTTCCTCTCGAGTGTCAACGGGTATGTCGGGGAACTTCTTGAGTTGCAGGAAGGGTGTGAAGGACGCTTTGCAAGTTCCAGAGGTTAGGTGTGATTAGCGTTGAGATTCCTCAGTGGAAATGGGCCTCATCTCGCCTGGAGGGGAGAACCTCCTGAATTTTCTCGAGTTGCGGCAGGTGCTCTCGACTTACGACAGGAACCTCAGGGACCCGCTCTGGTGGCCTCAGGAAAGGCCAGTCCCCATGCAAGTTGCTCAGGGGCCTCTCGGGATTCCTCTCCCATCGATGCCGGGGCCTAAGACTTTGTGTGGAGTCGGTGCCGGAACCTGAGGTTTCCTAACAGTGCTGACATGAATCTTGGGGTACTTCTGAAGTCTCCCCAGGGGAGTCAGTCCTCGTCTCGAGTGGGGGCATGCCCGTGCACTTTCCTCCCGAGCTGTAGCAGCAGTGTCACGCTTCTTGGCGATTGGATCATGGTATCAGTGCCTTTCCCTGAAGGCTTTCCCTTGAGGCTTTTCCACGAGGCTTTCCCACAGGGCTATCCCACGTGCCACCGTGGTGTGAGTCGATCCTCGGCTTGAAAGTCGAGGCAGTGCAGGGAAAACAAGTTTCCCTGGAATGGACTGAGACATCTGAGGGAATCTGGGAATGGTGGCACGACCCTGGAGTTCCTCTCGCCTTTTCTGTGGAGAGCGCCTACTCTTGAGATGCGACGGGAATGCCGGAAATTCTTTCCCGACCACGCAGGGAAAGGATCCCTTCTTTCGAGCTATGAGGTGGAAACGGGGCTCCTCCTCATGTGGGAGGGACTCTCGTGCTTCCTCTCGAGTGGAGACGGGCAGGTTGGGGAACTTCTTGAGTTGCAGCAAGGGTGAGAAGGACCCTTTGGCAGTTCTAGAGGTTAGGTGTGATTAGCCCCGAGATGCCTCAATGGAAATGGGCCTCATCTCGCCTGGAGGGGAGAAACTCCTAGATATTCTAGAGTTGCTGCAGGTGCTCTCGACTTACGATGGGGACCTCAGGGACCCGCTCTGGTGGCCTCAGGAAATTCCAGTCCCCATGCGAGTTGCTCGGGGCACTCTCCGGATTCCTCTCCCGTCGATGCCGGGGCCTCAGACCTTACGTAGAGTCGGTGCTGTAACCTGAGGATTCCTCTCCAGTGCTGACATGGATCTTGGTGTACTGCTGGAGTCTCCCCAGGGGAGTCAGTCCTCGTCTCGGTTGAGGGCATGCACGTGCGCTTTCCTCCCCAGCTGTAGCAGCAGTGTCGCGCTTCCCTTCGCGTGGATCAAGGGATCTGCGGCTTTCCCTCGAGGCTTTCCCACGAGGCTTTCACACGAGGCTTTGCCACAGGGCTGTCCCACGTGCCACAGTGGTGTGAGTCGATCCTCGGCTTGAAAGTCGAGTCAGAGCGGGGAAACAGGTTTCCCTGGAATGGACTGAGACATCTGGGGGACTCGGAGAATGGTGGCATGTCCCTGGAGTTCCTCTCGCCTTTCCTGTGAAGAGCGCCTCCTCTTGAGATGCGACGGGAACGCCGGGAATTCTTTCCCGACCTCCCAGGGAAAGGATCCCTCCTTTCGAGCTATGAGGCGGAAACGGGGCTCCTCTGGATGTGGGCGGAACTATCGTGCTTCCTCTTGAGTGGAGACGGGTATGTCAGGGAACTTCTTGATTTGCAGCAAGGGTGTGAAGGACCCTTTGGAAGTTCCAGAGTTTAAGTGTGCTTAGCCTTGAGATGTGTCAGCGGAAATAGGCTTCATTTTGCCTGGAGGGGAGAACATCCTTGAATTTCTCGAGTTGCGGCAGGTGCTCTCGACTTACGACGGGGACCGCAGGGACCCGCTCTGGTGGCCTCAGGAAAGGCCAGTCAAGATCCAAGACAGCACTGGAGAGGGAGAGACATCACGAGAGGCTCCCGAGCAACTCGCATGGTGACTGGCCTTTCCTGAGGCCACCAAAGCGGGTCCCTGAGGTCCCCGTCGTAAGTTGAGAGCACCTGGCGCAACTCGAGAAAATCCAGGAGGTTCTCCCCTCCAGGCGAGATGAGACCCATTTGCAATGAGGCATCTCGAGGCTAATCACACCTAACCTCTGGAACTTCCAAAGGGCCCTTCACACCCTTGCTGCAACTCAAGAAGTTCCCCGACATACCCGTTTCCACTCGAAAGTAAGCACGAGAGTCCCGCACACAACCAGAAGAGCCCCGTTTCAGCCTCATAGCTCGAGAGGAGGGATCCTTTCCCTGCGTGCTCGGGAAAGAATTTCCGGCGTTCCCGTCGCACCTCAAGAAGAGGCGCTCTCCACAGGAAAGGCGAGAGGAACTCAGGGTCGTGCCACCATTCCCAGAGCCCCCAGATGTCTCAGTCGATTCCAGGGAAAACTCTTTTCCCCGCAATGCCTCGACTTTCAAGCCGAGGATCGACTCAGACCTCGGTGGCACGTGGGACAGCCCTGTGGAAAGCCTCGTGGGAAAGCCTGGTGGGAAAGCCTCGAGGGAAAGCCACAGATCCCTTGATCCACGCGAATGGAAGCGCGACACTGCTGCTACAGCTCGGGAGGAAAGCGCACGTGCATGCCCCCACTCGAGACGAGGACTGACTCCACTGGGGAGACTCCAGAAGTACCCCAGATCCATGCCAGCACTGGAGAGGAATCCTCAGGTTCCGGCACCTGCTCCACACAAGATCTGAGGCCCCGGCATCGACGGGAGAGGAATCCCGAGAGGCCCCCGAGCAACTCGCATGGGGACTGGCCTTTCCTGAGACCACCAGAGTGGGTCCCTGAGATCCCCTTCGTAAGTCGAGAGCACCTGCTGCAACTCGAGAAAATACCAGGAGGTTCTACCATCCAGGGAGATGAGGCCCATTTCCGCTGAGGCGTCTCGAGTCTATTCACACCTAAGCTCTGGAACTTCCAAAGGGTCCTTCACACCCTTGCTGCAACTCAAGAAGTTCCCCGACATTCCCGTCTCCACTCGAGAGGAAGCACGAGAGTCCCGGCCACATCCAGAGGAGCCCCGTTTCCATTTCCTAGCTAGAGAGGAGGGATCCTTTCCCTGCGTGGTCGGGAAAGTATTCCCGGCGTTCCCGTCGCATCTCAAGAGGAGGCGCTCTCCCACAGGAAAGGCGAGAGGAATTCCAGGGTCGTGCCACCATTCCCAGAGTCAACCAGATGTCTCCGTCCATTCCAGGGAAACCTGTTTTCCCTGCACTGCCTCGACTTTCAAGCCGAGGATCGACTCACACCACGGTGGCACGTGGGACAGCCCTGTGGGAAAGCCTCGTGGGAAAGCCTCGTGGGAATGCCTCGAGGGAAAGCCACTGATCCCTTGATCCACGCAAAGGGAAGTGTGACACTGCTGCTACAGCTCGGGAGGAAAGCTCACCAGCCTGCCCCCACTGGAGGACTGACTCCACCAGGAAGACTCCAGAAGTACCGCAAGATTCCATGTCAGCACTGGAGAGGAATGCTCAGGTTCCGGCACCGACTCCACACAAGATCTTAGGCTCCGGCATCGAAGGAGAGGGGAATCCCGAGAGGCACCCGAGCAACTCACATGGGGACTGGCCTTTACCTGAGGCCTCCAGATCGGGTCCCTGAGGTCCCCGTCTTAAGTCGAGAGCACCTGCCGCAACTCGAGAAAATCCAGGAGGTTCTCCCCTCCAGGCGAGATGAGGCCCATTTCCACTGAGGCGTCTCGAGGCTAATCACACCTAACCTCTGGAACTTCCAAAGGGTCCTTCACACCCTTGCTGCAGCTCAAGAAGTTCCCCGACGTACCCGTCTCCACTTGAGAGGAAGCACGAGAGTTCTGCCCACATCCAGAGGAGCCCCGTTTCCGCGTCCTAGCTCGAGAGGAGGGATCCTTTCCCTGCGTGGTCGGGAAAGAATTCCCGGCGTTGTCGTCGCATCTCAAGAGGAGACGCTCTCCACAGGAAAGGTGAGAGGAACTCCAGGGTCGTGCCACCATTCCCAGAGTCCACCAGATGTCTCCGTCCATTCCAGGGAAACTTTTTTCCCTGCACTGCCTCTACTTTCAAGCCGAGGATCGACTCACACCACGGTGGCACGTGGGACAGCCCTGTGGGAAAGCCTCGTGGGAAAGCCTCGAGGGAAAGCCACAGATCCCTTGATCCACGGGTAGGGAAGTGCAACACTGCTGCTACAGCTCAGAAGGAAAGCGCACGTGCATGCCCCCACTTGAGACGAGGACTGAACTCCCCAGGGGAGACTCCAGAAGTACCCCAAGATCCATGGGAGCACTGGAGAGGAATCCTCAGGTTCCAGCACTGACTCCACACAAGGTCTTAGGCCCCAGCATCAACAGGAGAGCAAACCCGAGAAGCCCCCCGAGACGCCCCCGAATAACTCGCATGGGGACTGGCCTTTCCTGAGGCCACCAGAGCGGGGTCCTTGAGGTCCCCGTCGTAAGTCGAGAGCCCCTCCGCAACTCAAGAAATTCCAGGGGTTCTCTCCCTCCAGGCCGAGATGAGGCCCATTTCCAATGAGGCGTCTCGAGGTTTATCACATCTAACATCTGGAACTCCAAGGGACCTTCACACCCTTGCTGCAACTCAAGAAGTTCCCCGATATACCCGTCTCCACGAGAGAGGAAGCACGAGAGTTCTGCCCACATCCAGAGGAGCCCCGTGTCTGCCTGCTAGCTCGAGAGGAGGGATCCCTTCCCTGCGTGGTCGGGAAAGAATTCCCGGCGTTCCCGTCGCATCTCAAGTGGAGGCGCACTCCACAGGAAAGGCGAGAGGAACTCCAGGGTTGTGCCACATTCCCAGAGTCCCCCAGATGTCTCAGTCCATTCCAGGGAAAACCTGTTTTCCCTGCACTGCCTCGACTTTCAAGCCGAGGATCGACTCACACCATGGTGGCACGTGGGACAGCCCTGTGGGAAAGCCTCGTGGGAAAGCCTCGAGGGAAAGCCACAGATCCCTTGATCCACTCGAAGGGAAGCGTGACACTGCTGCTACAGCTGGAGAGTAAAGCGCATGTGCATGCCCCCACTCGAGACGAGGACTGACTCCCCTGGGGAGACTCCAGAAGTACCCCAAGATCCATGTCAGCACTGGAGAGGAATCCTCAGGTTCCGGCCCTGACTCCACACAAGGTCTTAGGCCCCAGCATCCAATGGGAGAGGAAACCCGAGAGGCTCCCGAGAGGCCCTGAGCAACTCGCATGGGGACTGGCCTTTCCTGAGGCCACCAGAGCGGGTCCCTGAGGTCCCCAAGCGTCCCTGTCGTAATCAAGAGACCACTGCCCCAACATTCTAGAAAATCCAGAGCAGACGTTCCTACCCCATCCAGGCTGCCGAGATGAAGGCCCATTGGTTCCTCGCAAGGCGTAACTGAGAGCTCTATCACACCTAAACTCTAGCATGGAAATTCAAATAAAGGGTCCTTGCTCATCGCAACTCTAAGCAATTCCACAGACTGATACCCGATCTTTCACATACGAGAGGAAAGCACGAGAGGTCCCGCCCACATCCAAGAGGAAGACGACCGTTTTGGAATATCGAAGCTCGAACAATGAGCAAGATTACGCTTTTCCCTGCTTGGTCAGGACAATAATACTCCGCCATTGTCCGCTCGCACTTTCAAGGTGCGAAGCAAGCTCTCCATCACAGGAAAGGCAGAGAGGAACTCACAGAGGAATCGTGCCACCATTTCACAGAGTCGCTCCAACAGATGATCTCAGTCCATCCAGAAAAGTAAACTTAGTTTTTTCCATGCACTGCTTCGAATTACACGCGCAACATGACTCGACTCACACCACGGATAGAGCAGTGAGTAGAAGAGGGGCATAGCCCCTGCTCGGAAAGCCTCGTAGGGAAATCCTCTTGAGAGAAAGTGCCTCAGGGAAAGACCACAGACCCTTCTTGAATCCACCGGAAAGGGAAACGCCGATGACACTGCTGCTACATCTCTGCGAGAGCCGGAAAGCGCAATACAGTGCATGCCCTCGCACTCGAGACACAGTGACATACACTCCCTGGGCGAGACTCCACAGAAGTATCCCCAAAGAATCCATTTCAGAAACTGGAGAGAGATCACCTCAGGTTCTGTGCCACCCAATCTCCACACAAGGATCTTACGGACCTACAATCACAAAACAAGGACACATCGACGGGAGAGGGAATCCCAGTAATCGAGGACCACCGCACGCAATTCGCATGGGGGACTGGTCTTTCTGAGACAGTGCCCACCAGCAGCAGCCGTCCCTGAATGTCACCGGCTCGTAAGAATTGTGAGCACGCTGCCTTCATACTGCGAGAAAATCCAGCCTAGTTGGTTCTTCCCTCCAGGACTGAGATGAAGGCCCAATTTCGCTGACGCCATATCCCAGGGCTAATCACACAAAAAAAACCTAACATGTGGAACTTCAAAAGTATCCTTCACACCCTTGCCAATGACAACTCTAAGAAAACTTCTCCCGATTTTACCTGCGTTCTTCCAGAGATGACAAGAGAAGAAGCAACACGCAGAGTCCGCCCATCATACCAGAGGCATAGCACCGATTCTCGACACTCCTAGTTCGCAGCAGAGGAGATCCATTTCACATGCCGTGGTCGGGTAAAGGAATTCCCGGCCATGTTCCTCAATCGCTCATCTCAAAAAGAGGGCAGGCGCTTCCTCCACCAACGGAAAGGCCGAGAGGAACATTCCAGGTTTACGTGCACCAATTCCCAGAGTTCTTACCTCAGAGATGTCTCTGTCCATTCCAGGGAAACAACTTGTATTTCCTGCAATGCTCAGAATTTCAAGCCTGAGTATCGACTCAACCACCACTGGTGGGCACGTCGGGGGACAGCCCCATGTTGGGGAAAGGCTCGTAGGGAAAGACTCAAGAGCGTGATAAGCCACTAGATCCCTACCGATCACGCGCAAAGAGAAGCGCTTATCACTGCGTGCTTAGAGCTCGGAGGAAATCGCGCAGCGTGCCTGCCCTTCACTCGAGTACTAAGAATGTTGACACTCCCCTGGGTGAACTCCAGAAGTACCCCTCGGAAGCATCCATGTCACACTGCGAGAGCGAATCCTCAGGTTCCCAAAGGCACCAGTTATCTCCACACACGGGCGGGCGGGGCTCTTAGACCCCGGCATCGATAGAACGGCAGGATATATCCCGAGAGCGAGCCCGAGGCAACTCGCATGAAGGCGAATGGCCCTTCCCTTGAGGCCACACAGTGCGAAAGTCCCTTGAAGGTCACACCTCGATCTGTTACTGTCGAGAGCCACCTGCCACAACATTTTCCTGAGTAAAAGTCCAGAGGTTCTCCCCTCCAAGCGCGGAGATGAGGCCCATTTCCACTGAGCGCGTTCCGAAGCTAATCTCACACATAACCTCACTGCGAACTTCCAAAGGGTCCCTTCACACCTTTCTGACAACTCAAGAATGTTCCACCGAGCATACCCCATAAAAACACGCTCTCCCACTCAAGAGTAGGATAGTCCACGAGAAGTTCCGCCCACATACAGGAGCGAGCCCCTTTTCTCCCTCATACGCTCGCAGACGAGGGATCCTTCACTGGAAACAAACAAAAATACGTGTCGTCAATTGGAAAGAATTTCCTGAGGGTTACCCGTTCGCAATCTCCAGAGGAGGCCGCTCCTTCCACAGCGGAAAAGGCTAGAGAGGAACTCCAGAGGTGTTCGTGCCACCATTTCCCAGAGTCCCCAGAATAATTCAGTCCATTCCAGACGGAAACCTGTTTCCCATTGCATCTGCTCGACTTTTTTCAAGCCGGAGATCGACTCACACCACAGGATGAGACACGTATAAACTAATGGGACAGCCCTTGCTGGAAAGCTCAGTGGGAAAAACCTCGTGAGGAAGGAACAATCTCGAGGGAAAGCCAACCAAGATCCCTTTATCCAACACCAACGGGAAGCATCAGACCTGCACACTGCTGCTACAGACTCCGGGTAGGCGAACAAAGCATCACGTGGCATGGCCAACCACTTGGAAGAACTGAGGACCTGACTTCCCTGCTAAATTTGTATAGTAAATATTAATATGATTAAATTAACAAATCAAACCTAACGGCAGACTCCTAGTAAGTCCCCTCAAGATCACTTAGTCAGCACTGACGAGAAGAATTCCTGAGGTTCCAAACGGACACCATCTCCACAACAATATGTCTATTAAGGCCCCTAAGCATCGACGGCACGAGAGGAATCCTGAGAGGCTCCTCCGAGCAAAATTCGCATTGGGATACCTGGTCTTTTCACTGAGGATCACCACGGCAGGTCCCTTTGCATGTCAAAAACCTAACAACGGTCGTAAGTTGTGAGCACGCTGATCTCTGGAGAAAAATCCTAGGAGGTTCTCCCCTCCCAGAAGCGAGAGAAGATTGAGGCCCCCATTTTCCCGCTGAGGCGTCTTCGGGGCTCAATCACACTCTAACATCTGCGAACTATCCAAAAGCGTCGTTCACAACCCTCGCTGCAACTTTCAAGAAGTTCCCCGACTATACACCCGTCTTCCACTCAGATGAGGAACGCCCCACAGAAGTCCTGCCCACATCCAGATGAGCCCCGCTTTTCCGCCTACAATTAGCTCGAGAGATTTGGAGGATGCTTTCGGACTGCCGTGAGTTGCAGGAAGAATTCCCAAAGGCAAAAGATTCCCGTCGCATCTCAATAGAGAGAAGGCGCATCACTCCTACAGGTGGAAAAAGGCTGAGAGGGAGGGAGGTGGGGGGCAGGGGGGGGGAGGGGAAGAGGGAGGGGGGGGAGGGGGTGGGAAGGAGGGGGGAGGGAGGGGGGAGGGTGGCCGGGGGGGGGGGAGGGGGGGTGGGGGGGGGTGGGGGAGGGAGGGGGGGGGGGGGAGGGGGGGGGGGGAGGGGAGGGGGCGGCGGGGGGGGGGAGGGGGGAAGAGGGGGGGGGGGGAGGAGAGGGGGGGAGGGAGTGGGGGGAGGGGGGGGGGGAGGGGGCGGATGGGGGGAGGAGGTGGCGGGGGGAGCGGGAGGGAGGAGAGGGGAGAGGGGGGAGGGGGGGAGGTGGTGGGAGGGGAGGGGGGGGGGGAGCGGGGGGAGGGAGGGGTGGATGGGGGGGGGGAGGGGAGGGGGGGGGGGGGGAGGGGGGGGGGGGGAGGGGTGATGGGGGAGGGGGGGAGGGGGGGGGGGGGAGGGAGGGGAGGAGGGGGGGGGGGGGGGGGGAGAGGGGGGGAGGGGTGGGGGGGGGGAGGGAGGAGGGGGGAGGGAAGCGGGGGATGGGAGGGTGGGGGGGGAGGGGAGGGAGGGGGGGGAGGAGGGGGGAGGGGAGGGGGGTGGGAGGGGGGAGGGGAGGGGAGGAGGGGGGAGGGGGGGGAAGGAGGGGGGGGAGGAGGGACGAGAGGGGGAGGAGGGGGGGGAGGGGGGGCGGGGGGAGGGAGGGGGGGTGGAGGGGGGGGAGGGGGGGAGGGGGAGAGGAGGGGGGGGGAGGGGGGGGGGGGGGGAGGGGAGGGGGGGGGGGGGGGGGGGGGGAGGGAGGGGGGGGGGAGGAAGGGGGGGGCGGGGGGCAGGGGAGCGGGGGAGGTGGGGGGCGGGGAGGGGCGGGATGAAGGGAGGGGGCGAGAAGGGAGGGGAGGGGGGGGAAGGGGGGAGCGGGGGAGGGGATGAGAGGGGGTGGGGGTGGGGGGGGGGGAGGGGGGGGGGAGGGAGCAAACCTCCAGCGTCGCTGCCACCATTCCACAGTCCCCAGATGTCTCAGTCCATTCCAGGGAAAACGTGTTTTCCCTGCACTGCCTCGACTTTCAAGCCGGAGGATCGACTCTTCACCACTGGATATGGCAGGTGAGGACAGCCCTGTGGCAGAAAAGCGTCAAGTGCAGAAAGCATATCGGACGGGAGAAAGCCACTGCTCCCTGTGATTCCACAAGTGAAGAGAGCAGCGCTAAACAGATCCTGAAGCGAGCTCTGACGGAGGACAAGCGCACGCTTCCTGCCCCCACTCGATGTCAGAAGCATTCTGTACACCCCTGGGGACTCACAGAAGCTACCCCAAGATCCATGTCCAGCACTGGAGAGGAATCCTACACCAGGTCCCACGGTCATCGAGCTCACACAACGGGTCTTAGGGCCCAGGCATTGACGGTCGAAGAATGTGAATCCCGGAAAGCGCCTACTTCTTTGAAACGTCGCCACATGGGAATCTGGCTTTTCCTGAAGCCACCGCGAGCGGGTCCTGAGGCTCTCACCTGTACGTAAATCATATCATAGAGACCCATTGCCCCAACTTCTAGAAATCCAAGAAGCGTTACTCCCCTCCAAGTGCGCAGATGAGGCCCATTTCCTCAGGAGGCGTCTGGAAGGCATCATCACACCTAACTACTGCGAAATTTCACAAAGGTTCCTTGACTGCAACTCAAGAAGGTTCCCGAACAATACCCGTCTCCACTCAAGAAGAGAAGCACGAGAAAAAGGGGGTTTTTTATATTTTTATCATATACCCGCCCTAACATCCAGAGAGCACGCGATTTTGGTATACGAAGCTTACGAACCATGAAGCATGCAGGGATCCATTTCCGCATGCTATAGAGTCCAAGGAAAATAACTACCCGCCATATCCGACTCGCATTCAATGGGCAGGGAAGCAGCTTCCACAAGAAAGGTTGCGGAGAGGAACTCCAGGGTACGATGCCCACCTTCACAGCAGTCGCTCCAGATGTCATCATGATTCCATATCCAGAGTACAACTGTTTTTTACCTGCATGGCCTCAATTATCACATGGACGAGCGATCTTCGAACTCACACCACAAAGGTTGGCATCGTGTGGTGAGTGAGCACCTAGTCGGAAAGTACCTCCGTTGGGATATCTCGGAGAAAAAGATTACGA